>NC_056735.1:1337430437-1337492777 GCF_019279795.1 Protopterus annectens
CATCATGGAGGCTGGAGCCACCCAGCAGGATGACATGGAGCGTGTAGGTAATATGCCCTAGCTGTAGACTACCATTACCTGTATTGTTAGACTATGCATATGTGAGATATGTACTTGTGTTTAGCAGCTGTGCTGCATGTCATGTGCAATATTGATATTTGGAATAGTATCTGTACACCTGTGACTGTTGACTGTTGTTCCACTGTAGTTTACCTGTGTCATATTCTTGTAGGTCCCTCTGGCGTGAGTGCTGGTGAGTGTGTTAACACTTTAATATTAGTAATGAAATGTGCATGTTATAGGTGAGGTGTAGGCCATGTACACATAACACACCTACGCATAATGCATGCTGTGCATGTTTGCTGTGAGACATTAATCATCTCAGTAAAGTCAGTAGCTGCCTCAATCACATGCAATGCACAGTGCAGCAGACACAATTGTGGCAACATTGTACTGCACATTGGATATGCATAATTGCTACAGCTGTACACAACAGAACACATTTATCATATGCAGTACACAAAAACATGCTATATTTGGCATTACCACACTCCCGTTGTAAGGTCACACTTCAGTATCCCACATGTCATGCACACACACATGATGTACCTCATGGGTAGAGGCCTATCATGGGGCTGTGCAACACTCTGCAACACATAACACAGTCATGTTAGGCAATGTTCCCTATTGGGCACCTCACACACCCATGTACAAGGTGGCTGTGTAATTGTGAACGTAGCCACGGCACTGCAGTTCAGGTACAGCATGCTAGGCAGTGGTCTTGCACACATTAGTAGCTGAGAGTGACCACAAGATGCATGTTGATGATGGCACAGGGTACTACACCCCATCCAGTTACAGTGACCACAGTACTACTCATAGCAGTCATTGCTTTGCACCTCAATGTTGTGTGTGTGCAAACATATGCACCTATACACAGTATGCATAGCATGTTGTGTGAGTGCTTACATATGCCAGTATACATAATATGCACAGCAGTCACCATCTGAACAGTGTCACATATATGTCCTGGGATGCTAGTGGGTGTATAGGTCACTTGACACACATTGGGTATGTGTGGTGTTTAATGTTGCAGTCATGTAGCATGCCATGCCATGTCTGGCACCGACATATCTGCAATATGTCCCACACTCACCATAACCACTGTACACTGGCCATGTCAAACATTGGGATTCCTTCACGTCAACATGCACCACTCATCCCATGTGTATACATAGCATGCATGTGCTATACCCGTGCCCACTATTATCTGCTATGGACACAGACACTGTACTCAGACATAGATATCTATGTGTCACACAGATAGCACATGCAGCCATGTCATGTATACTTGTGAGTGATGGTGCACAGGGCATTGCAGAGCTGATAATACCTTCACAGCAATGTTGTGTCCATGTACACATTATGTTCCAGGGTGTAGCCAATCACTGAACAACTACACAGTTGCTTCAAAGCCATGTATACTGCCATTAAATAGGGGCATCTACACTTACACTGCATGGTCTAGTGCAACACATATTCTGCATGCTGACACGTGTGTGGTGACTGTTTACCTTGTGATACTGACACCCACCTTCACCCACAAGAATGTATGTGTTGGATTGCTGGTGTGTGTGTATGTGCTGTAGTGAGGAGTGTATTTGAGTTCATGTGTGCATGTGTTCATGTGTTCATGTGTTCATGTGTGCATGTGTTCATGTGTGCATGTGTTCATGTGTGCATGTGTGCATGTGTTCATGTGTGCATTTGTGCATGTGTGCATGTGTGCATGTGTGCATGTGTGCATGCATCATATGCAGGCTGTAAAGTGTGTTTCCTGTCTTCCTCTCACATATGCTGAGTTAGGGGTGGCCAAACGCATCAGGGAACCTGAAGCCACTGCCACGAATAGTGGTGATGATGAAACATGTATTTTGGCACAGGAAGGTTTGACAGGGTCTGTCGTTGGTCCGCCAATCGACAGTACACAGCCTTCAACCCCCATCTATGCGCACACTCATACTGTCAATACATTTTCACCACCAATGGCCATAGGCAAGGGACAGCATACAGTTGGCATTGACCAGGAGAGTGTGGTACCCATGGCACTTGCATCCCCTCACAGCAGCCATAGCCGTATTCCTGGAATGGTACCACATAGGCGGAGGTCCAGGGGTTCTCAGGGGAGCACCGATGGTCATATTTCCCCTGGCAGACGTGCCCTCACAGGTCTTACTATGTTCAGTATGTTCTGGGCTGTAATGCAGGCTCAGGCACATATGGAATGGTACACCAGGCAGGGACTTAGGGCACAGAGTACACATTACACTGCTATCAATGACAGCATACGTGACCTTGCTGGTGCCATCCGGACTTACACCGAGGCCATTGATAGACGTTGGGGGGAGACATTAGATGCTCTCCACAATATGTCTTCCATGAGCCAGGACCGTGCGGGACGGTTGCGTCATCGACGCGGACGCATGCCAGCAACTGCAACAGCTGGCAGTGGTCGCAGGCAGCCCACAGTTCACAACCACTCCTGTAGTGGCAGTAGCAGCCCCAGCAATGCTGGGGCTGGCCTGTCCATTGACCGTCCCAGTAGACCACGTGCACATGGCTCTGGCCAGTCCCAGCAGGGACATGGGTCCAGTCATCATACCTCTGCCTCTGATGACCGTACCCAGTCAGGGTTGGTACCCGATACTGTCCATAGCACCCCTGCCAGGCACAGGTACTGTTTCCATGACCGGAGACAGTGATCTGTACAGCCTAGCAGGTACAGTCTGTGGCTGTCCCACAAACTACCGTATATGTCAGCCACATGGTGGAGCTGTGTGCATGCAGACACACACACATTAACCAAACAACTAGGGCTCACACATACACACACACATTACATCAACATTGGCCCATGCTGTACTGTTGTCCCTCACACACACACACACACACACACACACACACACACACACACACACACACACACACACACACAGACATGTCGATTGGATGGGTCAATGTCAGGTTCTGGCAAACAACAAAACACCCTGTGCATATGATAATACCTGTGTCGCCTCCTGTCATCTGTAACATTGATGGAGGAAAGGATAACATGGTGCTGATGCACAGGGTGACACTATAGCAGTGTAACAATATTAGCAAGTTGTCAACAGGAAAGTGTAACGACATCCTTGTAGGTATATCTGAGCAGACATTATGCATCAAAGCTCTGATTGTCAGTGTAGCATTGTTTACACCACTGTTAGGTCTGAGTATGTATTGTCCACCCATGTGCCACTTTGCTGAAGTGTAATGTGTTGCCAGCATGTGTTAGTGAGTAGACAGTACGTGTGTGATGTGTGCAGTACAGATTAGCAAGTGTACATCTGTGAACATGGTGGGTGTGCACTGTCTGCATGTACGTGCATAGTGGACACATGGGACGTGTGGCATACCTTGTTGTACACATTGTTAACATCTCATAATATCTTTCAGTGGCCAGTATGCATTCTACTACAGTTATGTACTAACATGGGTAGACATGTGTGTATGACATGGGTTGACACTATGCTGTGGGTGATACTATTAATATCTGTCAATGATTTGCAGTCTGGTAGTATAAACAACCTCAACAGCATGACTATAAGCAATCATTGGATGATGTCCTGACAAATGACACACAGTCATAGGAAACTCAGTAACAGTTGGATCCTTCCGGTGCTACACTATAACACTAACCAGTGGTAATGACTGCCACCCATTCCTGTGACCACACCTGTTTGGCATATAGCCCCCTTAGGTACATGCAAACACACTAGGGATGTGTCCATCCAAATCTGGAAATGCATGCATTGACCTACAATGTATTCCCTGGATGGGACGCATATCCTACACAAGGCTATCATACAGACATATACCTATTGTCTGATACATGCTGTATAGCAGTAAGCTGACTATGGCATAGTCATCCACATGTACTATACATACTATCCCGTCAGTACCACATAGGTGGTAGCCCTCAACATGTATGTTGGGTACCAATGTGTACATACAGCCTCATGTTATGTCATGTGTCCCTTGGTATCCACATATCCATAGGTATTGTGGAGTCCCAAGGTGTATCACATAAGACATTAGAGGCCTGAATGCATATCCACAAGGCAGTTGTATACCTATAAAGACTGTCCATTATTGGCAGTCGTTGCTGTGTATGAACATGTCTGACATATACCCCAGGTATATACCCTCATTCACACTACTCTTAAGTAACTGTCATGGGTGTGTGTGGCACAGATGACCTTGGCCACAGATCACGATAGTGGACGGCCTTGTCACATACATACATATGTGACCTACAATCTGAGAAGCAGCGGCACAACCTGTCAATGGAAACAAATGTATTCATGTAGTATGCAGGCTTCACACCTATGTACTGATTGAGGGGACATGTACACATATATATTTGCCACGCAGATACCTGATGTGTGCAATGCACTTACTGTTGTAATCATAATATGTCATATCATAGTAAAAGCAAAACCCACACTGCATTGACCAACAGTGACACATACACAGTCATGAATATCCAAAAATACACCTCAGGGTAAGGTATCACCTAACAAATAACTGTAGCAAAGCCAAAAAAGAGAAAGGTGAATACTCCACGACAATCGAAGCAAGCCAGGAGGATAGTCAGCTCATATGACAATAAATCCACAAGTATGAAGAGATGACTTCTTTATTGAAAAAAGTAAACACTTTCACATCTCTCTGGATGCTTCATCAGACTTAAAATAAAAACAGCATTAAAAATCACTTAAATACCATACTACTTAAAGTATACATATTTGTATGCTTATGCTTTTATTTAAGTGTATATATTTTTCTCTATGTTTTATATTTACTCATATGCAGCTTTTAGTTTTAGATGTATTATTATTTTATTTCCATCCTTATTATAATTGTCATTTATTTAAGAATGACAGATGTGAAGGCTTCTATGAATATGTGATTTTAACTGCAGACAAGCTATATACTTTTAAGGGTGCAGCCTTATATTATCAGGTGTCTGATATGAGACATTTCATCGGTTTATTATGCAAGTAGTGTGGTATTTAAGTGATTTTGAATGCTGTTTTTATTTTAAGTCTGATGAAGCATCCAGAGAGACGTGAAAGCGCTTACTTTTTTCAATAAAGAAGTCATTTCTACACACATGGTCAGCATTTGCAGGATTCAAACCCCTACTTAACTATGTTATGATACTAGAGAGAGATGCATTAACACAGTGCGCTATTTGCTTTATTGGGTGGCTTCCTTTCCCCGTCTGTATTTGTAGGATGGTGACATCATCAGTGTTTCCAAAGAGGAATGTACCTCTTTTAGTTTGTTTTCCCAGTCTCCAAAAAGGGCACTCCTTTCAAAGACAATTGCATGCATACACACACATCCGCCACACACACAGTCAACGTTTGCAGGATTCCAACCCCTACCTAATTATGTTATGATATTAGAGAGAGACAGATTAACACAGCATGCTATTTGCTTTACTGGCTGATTTGTCTTCTCCTGCTGTATTTATAGGATGGTAACATCATCAGACTGGACATGGTAATGTGTGTACACTTTGTTTTATGCCATTCCAGGAATGGTCCATGTGGGTCATCAGGTGTCAACAGCTTGAACAGGAACTCATAATCCTTACCTTGTGTGATCTATCTGTGGACACATTGACATTCCTTCATATGTCAACACATATTTATGCACAGCTTGTTGGTTTTGTGGGTACTACATGTGTCTGGGATGTTGATAAAGGACTATTCAAAGTCTATGTGAGACATGTGTAGCTGTGTTCAGTGATGTGTGTCCTGGGTGGCTGCCTTGCAAACAGTCTAGCATGTTTGGGAACCATGATCTGCACATGAACATACCACAGTTAGTAGGGTTGTGTGTATGTCAGCTTCCAATAGCTCTGTTTATGACTTCAACCATGATGGACTCCATGGCCTTGCAGATCAGACTTCATAGGTGTACTGGACTGTACTTCCCATGGTGTGTTGTGCACCAACACTTGTGTGGAGTGCCATATGTTGCTGTAACACATTCAATGGTTCCACATCCTGTGTAGGGGGGAGGCTCAGCTGACTGTTCAGGTGCAGGATCTGTTTGTTCTGTAGTTTATGCATGACACATACTGGGAATCAATGTATTCCACTTGCTGCCATGCTTTTGGCATTGAGGGTAGCTGTTCATCCATTCTACATGTGATACCTCCTGGTATGATGATATGGACTATCGTCAGTGGGAGGTGGGTATGTATATATGGGCCTGTCTGTCAGGATGTCAGCATTGTCAGTCAGGTACAGTTGGCCCTGACTCAGGACATATATACACATTGCCTCATGTACACAGACAAGCCTCTCCATCTACTACCCAACACTACAACCTGTGAGAGATGCACTCATCTAGCCAAACTGGAGGTAAAGGTCTCTCCAACCAAGCCTGACCCTGACAGTCATGTGGAGAAGGTAAACATTTGCACCACACCACACACATCACATAGTCTCACTGAATCTACCCCACCATTAACTGGGAAAACTACTCGTGTACCAACTCATTAGCTCAATGCTTTCCCGAATTCATAAACACCAATGCCCTGAATCAACATATCCACACACCCACCAGGGCCAACAATATCCTAGACCTAGGTATTACCAACATGAGTGAGTGGTGCTCCACACGTGAAGTCAACTCCTCATTGGTCCGATCCAACCATGAGCTGAACACCATTGATATCCATATCCTGCCCCCACCCCCCATTAAGGGAACCACAGTATAATATGTCTACAAAGCCAACTACATGCTTCTTAAGACAAACGTGGTGAATGTCATGACACCCTTGCAGATGGACAATACTGTTACAACTGCTGAATCCTACACAAATGCACTCTATAAGCACTTACATGAGTGCATGGCTTGTGCTATCCCAAACAGAACCAGGATGCTATACTCCTAATTAAGGAAACAAATCTGGAGGTCCCCTGCCATAAACAAACTGTACTACAGGAGGAAGACACTGTTGCAAATGAGAGTGCAATCCTGTGTGTGGAGGAGCTCCCTGGCCAGCCTCAGAAAGAAGGTAAGATCCCTTATACGATCCTCCAAAGCTATCTATGAAAACTAAAATGCCACTAATTCCAACAAAAACCACAAAGCATTCTATAGCTATGTCACATATCTCGATGTCAACAACCAGATCTGCTCTGAGTTATAGCACAAAGGCACGAACATTACAGAAACAACTGATATTAGCAATATCCTGGCAGATAGGTTCAGTGCTAGCTTTGCCCCCTCCCTTTCAAAGCTGCACACTCTAAAGCCAATATCTCAGCATCCATGGGACCGGACAACATCCCAGGCTGCGTTTTATGCAAACTTCAGAACGTGCTGTCTCCCCACCTACGCACCATGTTCAATAATAGCCTCACATCAGGCATAGTGCCCCCTGAATGGCACACAGCAACAGTTATCCCACTCCACAAAGGTGGCACCACAACAGACCACGGGATCTATTTCCCTATAGGCCTGACTAGCCTGGTCTGCAAGGCTATGGTGCACATCATGGATCTCAGTCACAGAGACATTATTGGGTACCTCCAAACTTTTGACCCCTCCCAGTTTGGCATTGTTAAGGGCAGACCATGCCTTTTAAACCTGGTGGACAGTTACCAAGGCATTAGATGAGGGTAAGGAGGTCCACACAGCCTACCTAGATCTCTCATAGGCTTTCAACACCATTCCTCCTTCTGGTATTATCAACATACCCATCCGCCTGAACATTAACCCCTACATCATGTGATGGTTTGCAAAGTGGCTCACGGACAGAACCCACACAGTGGGAGTTGCTTACCTTAGGTCTGACTGTATAACAGTTACAAGTGGCATCCCCCAGGGCTCAGTCCTAGGACCTCTCATGTTCGGTATATACTTCTCTGATGTACAGACAAGCACAGGAGGGCTTTGGCTGAAAAGGTTTGCAGATGACTGCAAACTAGGGGAAACAATTCTTTCCCCAGCTGTTGTAGACACCCTCTGGAAGAGTCACACTGAGATGGATACCTGGTGTTAATATCATAGCATCAAGCTGAATGCCTAAAAGTGCATAGTCATCCCTTTTGGATATAACTAATTACCCACGGACTACCACATAGGTGCTAGTCCCCACATACAGAAAAAGTAAAAAGGGATCCGGGAACCCCAGTAGATAGCAATCTCTCCTTCGATACCCATAATAACAAGGTGGTTAGAATACCCTTCTACATGGCACCCCTAATCTCTAATGGGTTCGCATCCAGATCAAAGGAGGCCATTGTGACTCTACTCATGACATATTAGACCCATTAAAGGATACAACACCCAATTTGGGATATACCTTACAAGACAACTGCAACAGCTTGGAAGACCAAACCAGTACCACACCAAGAGGATTACTGACCTCAAACAGATGACCTATGCAGCCCATCCTAAGAAACTCCAACTGTACTCCATTGTATATCGCATACTCAAAGGTGATTTCTGTTTGACATACAAGGCCCATGTCCAACCCTGTATTGCTGGATATGCTCCACCTAAACAGAGGCCCCTGAGAGCCACATGCTCTAGGGATATACACCTAACCACAATGATGAGTAGGACGTGCTGGACAGATAGATTCATGACGCGGACACTCCCCATGCTTTGGAACATGATTCCAATGTACATCAGGCAGGGCCCCTCACTAGCACTCTTCAAGGGAAACCTTGACGTGTGGATGGAAGACACATATGTACCCTGGGGATCACTGCAGTGGCTCTGCTGGACAGAGGCACAGGGAACTAATGGCTCTGCCATTCAGAGGCACAGGGAACCAACCTATGGGGGTGGCGAAAGCCAACACACTCTAGCTAGGCTTGCAAATACCTTTGGTAAGACAGCCTAGTACCTACCTTTGCACATATTACATGTCTTATGTGCACGGATAGTTAACTAGCTCTTCCGTTTTACTTTGCTATCATGCTGATAAACTGTTGGGTGCCAATAGACATAACTAATGTTTGCCTAACATTACAGTAATGCTATGTAGCTTGTAATACATATATGCCTCAATACTGTACATTACATAGTTACTGGCACAATATCCCACAATGCAAATCATAATTGCACAGTGGCCCAACCTTTCACATGTTATTCTCAGTAATACACCCATACATATGGCTACAGTTACAATATATCAACATATACTATCCCCTGTTATAGCACATACTTGTTGGACCAGCCCTGCCACTGACATTGTCTGGTGAGGAGCATTTCTGTTCAAAGCCCTTATATAGCATCCCTTGTGGTGTATGCGGTGTTTGCCTTGTGACCTACAGCAGTACACACAAATACTACAAGCGTTACTATGCTCAACAATACATCACTACAAGATAACCGTTTCCACTATATGGATTGCGTGCACTTTAAATACTACAGAAAGGTACTACATACACAGACATAATGACTGTTCTACATACCTTATTAGTAACCCGAGGTGTCATTAACTGTTGATTCAATCCTTTTCAGTTTGTGTTTCAATGTTCTTTGTAACGTTCCGCTGGTATATACGGATGGTTTGAATGTGTGATAACACATCCCTTTCTAGTTACATATCAGTAACGTGTGGTTTCCTGTCCACCAATTGCTGTTCCAAAGTAGTTAAATAGATGCACATCAGCTGTGCAGCTACTCCATTAGCTGATACCATGACAACAGTGGTGTATAACTGAGTACTCCTTTTCGGCGTTGTCCATTTGCCTTACTTTCGAGGAAAATGGCCTGGATGTGTTTTTTGTGATATATTTCAACAGCTATATGGAGACACACAGAGATATATTAGCTTCATGACTCCTGTGGACTGTGTGTAATGGCTAGACAATTTAGTTCTACATGTGAGTACAGCTGTTATATTTCAGAACATTGCTACTTATGCAGGGTTTGTACCCGATACTTCTGCAGATGTTTAAGTCGGGCAAGGATGTTTGGCCAGCTCAAGGCCGTATGGCTATGCATGAACTGTTATGTGGTTTACAGTGTGCTCACCAGACATCTTTGATTTGGTGTAGAAGTGTAGCATACTGTGCTCTTACTCAGTAATTGCTAACACATCCCGGTGTACACACAACCCTCTGAAACGGGATTAGTGCAAACAAACCCTGTAACATCAGCAGCTGTTCCATTGTATAACAGCAGCTATTTCACATAGGGTCATGTTAGTGTGTCTCTGACAAGGTATGTTAAGGCTTCTGCAGATGTCGCACAGTGAGTGAATAATTTGTGATGTTATTACAGTTTGTATTGTAATATGTTTGGGTGTGGGGGTGATGGTGGGTGTGGGTAGCAGATGCAGGTGTGTAGGAACTGCTTTTATACATAATCGATATGTGCATGAGGGTTCCTTCCCTATTTGAACACCTATCCTTCTGTGGACTAATACAATGGTGATTGCAGGCTGATTCATTAAGGCACTGTTATGTGGTTCCTGCATTGCATGCAGGTGATGTTAGTCCTTGAATCCCTTCGGTAATACATCTGAATGTAATAAAGTGTTGCTACATGAAAGCTGTGTATTTCTGTAATAGGTATTTGCAGTCATCGTAGTTGTGTTGGTGACTGACCCTCTTTGGCTAGGGTTGCCACCTTTTCATATGGCCATAGTGGGACATTCGGGACACACATCAGATTTTACAGGCCAACACAAACCCATGGTCAGTACAAGTGATAGAACTTTCCTTTCTTGCCTAAATATAAGCTTATTCTTGTAGCAGTTTAGTTGCTTATCCTGTTTCTTGTAACATGTAGATATTTTAGATACAGAAATAACTATTGTATGCAAATATTACAGTACATATGGGACATAATTATGTCCTACAATTCCAGGACATTTGCCACGTTTAATATATTTGGTCAGGACACAACCACCCAAAGAGGGAGTGTCCCTCGCAAAGTGGGACAGGTGGTAACACTATCATTGGCTCATGTCCATAGCACATATTTGTAATAATGTGTAGCATATACTCTCCATATCTTTTGTTCATAAAGTTTGGTAGTGATGGAATGTGTGATTGCTATGGTCCATGTTATACACATATATGAACACTTCAACCGCTGTAGACGGGATACCTATGGAATGCCGAAACTACAGAGTTCTGATGCACACAGTACCAGGACCAGACTCCCATACCCCACATTACCGACAGCGACAATAACTCGTGAAAGTAACATGAACATGGAACACACACACGCATACACAGGCACACTGCTACCCAACACATCCAAACAAACCATTGTACACTACGTATGAGCAGGTGTCCAAGCCCCCCTACACTCCACATGTAGGTGTCTGCGCCTCCATCACCACACCCTACTTTAATATTCTACCTCCTAGGTCGGGCAAACAGATGCACAAAGCTAACCCACACTCACACATTACAGTCCCCCAAGAACACACACCACACACAGAACACACACTTACCCACACTACAGCCCTAAGAAAGACACTTACACACAGTAACCTACCTGAACCACAACACCAGAAGCACTGACTAACTGTCCCTTAACATCGTGATTTTACACCTCGTGCATCTGGTGTTTCGGTACTGTGTTCTTTTGGACCTTAAGGCTCGGGATTACGCATGTCATTATGTAAAGCAGTCAGTATGTGGTAGGTATCCCAATTTATATGTACCTCCATGGTTATGTAGATGTTGTTAACTTATCTATATATCTCCATATATATGTATTTCCCCATATATTGACATATCTCTCTCTCTCTCCCTCTCTCTCTCTCTCTCTCTATATATATATATATATATATATATATATATATATATATATATATGATGTATATATATATATATATATATATATATATATATATATATATATATATATATATATATAAATCATACACCTTTCATTGGGTACATGTTGGTTTGTCCTATTTCAACACATTCCTACCTTTTGTGTTTTATCCTGTCAGTATACACAACTGCCATTGGTACAGCTCAGGTAGCTTAGTGGTATGTTATTGTGATAAATGTATACATGGTCGTGTGTTCTAATCCTGGCAGTGATATCTTACCTCTCAGAGCAAGCACTGGTAGTGCAAGGGTGATTAACGCACATTTTAGCAGTTGTGTGTTCCACATGTTTATTATTCTGTGGAGAACTACCTATATATGCAAGCTGTGTTTAAGGTATACTATGTAACATGTAAACATCTATGAAGATTCCTGTCAGGGATACTACTCATTATTTGGAACTACATCCCTGCTTACATTATACAAAACCCCTCACTAACACTAGGGGGAATCCTTGCAGAGTGGGTGGTGAACAGTGGCTACACCCCAGGGATCCTGCAATTGGCTCTGCTCCACAGAGGGACAGCTAGTTAATCAATGGGGTGGCGACAGCAGACACATTTTGCCTATGCTTATGAGTGGCCTCGGCAGTTGGGCATGTACCTACCTATGTATCTATGAACCTGTACATAAAGTATGGACACATGCTGATAGCTTAAATTACTGTTCAGGTATTGACTTACCTTGTGCCAATGGCTGTTGTGTGTACAATAGTTGAGGGCTACCTATGTAGGATGCACACAATAGACCACTGTAGAATATGAATGGTCAAAGCATGTGTTCAAAGGAGATTGAGTATGTGAAAACCTGTATGTATTGATTTGAACTCTGTACTATGAACTATTAAGTGAACTGTGAATGGTGGAAAAGTACTGAAAAACAAGAGCCTGTCTGATAGCAGGAAATGTGCCTTATATGGAAGTGTATCCAATTTTCTTTCTCTGCCTAGAGATGTAGAAATGCCCTGGGACTCCCAGATTACTCTAAACCCTTTGTTTTCTTGTGTTGCGAAAGAAATAAAACTGCCCTGGGCCTGCTGGCACAAGCGCGCACAGGAGGCTATCGACCTATAGCATATTACAGTACTCAGACCCTGTTGCTTCTGGCTACCCATCCTGTTTACGTGCAGTAGCAGCTGCTGCTGTTTTGATAGATATGGCAGCACCATTGACATTATGGCATGACACTATATTAGCGGTACCTCATGCGGTACAAGCATTACTTTTAAAAACAAAGACTCAATATCTTTCTAATGCTCACTTCACTAAATATGAGTTAGGTTCATTAAGAAATCCCACTATTCAAATTACACGTTGCCCACCACTAAACCCTGCTTCATTAATTCCAACTAGTGATGAGGGCGAACCACATGACTGCATGCTTGTAGTTAACACTGTTCTGTCTCCTAGATTAGATTTGCAAGATGTTCCTTTGCTTAATCCTGATTTAGTTCTTTTTGTGAATGGATCCTGTTTACAAAATAATTTTGGCGAACTTCAGGCTGCATGGTCTGTCTGCTCGCCATCTCAGGCTTTGCAAACTGGACAATTACCATCTGGCACTTCCGCACAAGCCACGGAATTAGTGGCACTTTTGCATGCATGTAAAATGGCCAAAGACAAATCTGTTATTATTTATACTGACTCACGTTATGCCCACAGTGTTGTTTATGATTTTGGTACCCTATGGAAGGAAAGGGGGTTTTTGACATCCTCTGGGGCACCAATAAAAAATTACCTGTATATTGATCACCTCTTGCAGGACTTATTACTACCTTACAAAATTGCTGTTGTCAAGTGTGCAGCTAGTAGCTAAGGGAAATAATTTAGTTGACTGGGCTGCCAAGCAGGCTGCTCTTTCGAATACTGTTCAGGGAAAATTTTTTGCAGCCTATTTTACAAACACTTACTTTTGACACTGCTATAATGAAAGTGTTACAAACTGAAGCATCGAAATCAGAAAGAAAAACATGGCTGGCCCATAATTGTTTTTAACGCTCTGATTCAATTTGGCAACACCCAGATGGCAGATTAATTTGCCCCACATCCATGTTAAATTCTCTTATAAAAGTGTACCATTTGCCAGCTCATGTCGGGGTACAAGCATTGATTAAACAAATACAGAAGAATTGGTTTGCCCCAGGACTTTCTGCTTCTGCACAACATTTTTTGAGCACGTGCTCCATTTGTTTACAGCATAACATTTCAAAAGACACTCTGGCTCCTGCTCAACCTGTGCCAAGACTAACGGGACCATTTTGTGCCTTACAATGGGACTTTATTGAACTTCCATTCTGTGCTTGTTTTAGATATGTTTTGACTATTGTTGATTTTTTTTGGGATGGTTAGAAGCCTACCCATGTGCTAAGAATGATGCTATTTCAGTTGCAAAAAAGTTGTGTTATGAATTTATACCTCGTTTTGGTGTTCCTTGTCAAATATATTCTGACCGACATTTTACTGCTATGTTAGTTGATTCATTGTGTACAATGTTAGGTATTACTATGAAATTTCATTGTCCATACAGACTACAGGCCTCAGGTATTATTGAACGTATGAACCAGACTTTGAAAACCAGACTTGCTAAAGTCACTTCAGAAACATGCCTAATTTGGGTACAGGCCTTACCACTGGCTTTACTTTCTATGCGGTCACAACCGCATCCTTCTAAGGGTCATTCTCCACATGAAATCCTCATGGGTCGCCCTTTGCGTATGCCCATGACACCACCACCACCTTTTTCTGAATATGATGCATTTGATAATGACATTCTTTTGTATTGCAAATCTCTTGTTTCTTTCTTACAGTTTCACCACCAAGTAGCAGTTGCTCAACATCTTCCTGATTCTTTTCTAGCATCCGCTTTGCAACCAGGGGATTGGGTCTATGTTAAATCCTTCTCTAGAAAAACAGCGCTCCAGCCATGCTGGAAGGGGCCCTTCCTGGTTCTTCTAACTACATCATCTGCTGTGTGACTGCAGGGATATACAACTTGGATCCACATTTCACACATCAAAAAAGTTGTGCCATCTGAAGATCAACAGCCTTTACCTTTTTCAACTCCAGATTCTCCTCCCATTGCTACATGTACTCGAAGTAGAACTGTTCCAGTATCTGACAATGCCCAATATTTACCCTTTTGGAAAACTCCAAACTTCTGACACTACACAAACTCAACCACCATTTCCACACAAATACTGGACAATCATTTTGGTGGTCATTCTTGTTGGACTGTTATTTTTGCTGTGGCCATTTTTATTTCCTGCTCCATCGATGCATCACACCAAACGAGCCATTTGACATCCACCTTTCAACACCTATCAAGCCATCAAATATGTTTATGCTTCTACATTCAATGTCTCTAACTGCTGGATCTGCACTTCTATTCCCTCCGTACATGGGGGATTGTCATTGGCTGCAGCTCCACTATCATTGATACATGGACTAGTCTACTTGACAACACTGCTAACATTACATCCGATAAATCTATTGCATTACAACTTTCTCTCCATCGCAATGGCACTCTGTGTTTCCGATGGAATTACTCAAGTCAACATCACTGGACTCGAAAAATGGGACAAAGTATCTGCAATACGACAATCGAATACCAGTGCCCCAGGACACAGAAGGAAAACACTTAGCATCGGGATGTTGAGTTTCATTTGATGCCATTCAGCCGATATTGAGAAATGCCTCATTATTTGGTTCTTATAATATTGTATTTCTTGCCATATTCCATGGCATAACCAAGGGCTGTGACCATTCTTTAAATGTTACCACCCTGGTACAAGACTGTTATTTTATATTTGGAAGAAGGGCCTATAAATGGCTACTGGAGAACTGGTCTGCTAGCTGTTTCTTAGGTTATCTAGTCCCAGCCATCCAACATACATCTGCCTTACCCCAAGGAAAAATTCGGAATGTGTGAGAGGTTAAAAAGCCTACCAATCCATTAGGCCAAATTGATGCATCATGGATTTATCATCATGACTTATCTCATGCTGCCACCAAAGGACTATTTCATATGGACTTGGGTGAAGATGTTATCATGGGCTGGTATAATCCCAGCATACAGAGCAGCAAAATCAATTTGAGAACTGAGAAAACAGTCTAAATTGCTTGAAGTATTAGGCAATGCCACATTTTTTGCCTTAGAACTAGTGACTGATGAACTGACTGCCATGACAGCTGTAGTCCTCCAAAACCATATGGCTCTCGATTTCACCCTAGCGGTGAAAGGTGAAACTTGCGCTTTAATCCAGGGGGAGTGCTGTAGTTTATTCCTGACAATCAGCATGAAATTGAAAGTCATCTCGAACTCATTCAGAGAGTCTCCAAACTCTCTAAGGCCAAGGAGGCCGATAACTCAACGTGGGCATGGCTAACTAACCTGTTCTCAGGTTGGGGAGGTGGACTTTTAAAGTTAATTTTATTAATCGGAGTATTAGCTCTTATTGCTTTTCTTGTTGTGTTTTTAATCAAAGCATTGATTTTGAAATTAATGTCTTTCAAGACCACTAAAAAGGTGTCAAAGTTTTATATGCCTACAGTTATGGATGATGCAATAAAAATATGTGACAATGTTGAAGGAACTAGCCACATGGTTATGTTAGACTTAGAGCAAATGTATGATAGACTAAATGGTGATGTTAAACAGCATGAAATGGGGGATTGTAGAATATGAATGGTCAAAGCATGTGTTCAAATGAGATGGAGTATGTGAAAACCTGTATGTATTGATTTAAACTCTGTACTATGAACTATTAAGTGAACTGTAAGTGGTGGAAAAGTACTGAAAAACAAGATCCTGTCTGATAGCAGGAAATGTGCCTTATATGGAAGTGTATCCGATTTTCTTTCTCTGCCTAGAGATGTAGTAATGTGAACTGCTTCAAGCCTACGGGTAAACCACTGATTGGTTAATTGTCATTTGTATTATTTTAATTGGTCTAGTTTATATTTTTGTACTGTCAGCAATATCACCAGCATATAAGCTTATGCATTCCTTTGTTCGGAGAGTCTCCCTGGTACTTTCCAGTAGGCTCCGACACATGTGTAATAAATACCACTAAAAGAGAGGAAGAAGTGTCTTGTCTTCATTTAAGGTAAAAATGCAAACACAACACCACCTATACATGACAATTGACAGGTGGTCGTGTGTGGGTGCCATCCATGTTTGCTGTGTGTGCAGATGGAGAAGGGTGTCAGCTCATGAGTGCCTACAATGTCAGTGTGTGTGCTATACGTTCCCTCTTTGCCAAGGCATGGGCATACTGGGCATGCCTCCATCTGCCTACTGGGGCTAGCACAGGGTGTTCATGGTCTGAGACCCCCTGTGCCTGTGGGTCCCTTGGTAATGTTGGTGGGCTGTGAGGGTTTTCACCATTCTGTCCCTGCTGCAGCTGTTTCCGCAGGATCATATTGTGTAGCATGGCACATACTATGAAGATGTGGGCACACGTTCTTGGAGAGTACTGCAAAGCTCCACCAGATATGTCCAAGCAATGGAACCATGATTTCAGCATCCCAAACAAGTGGTCTATGATGATTCTGGTTTCTGTGTGTGCCTCATTATGGCATTCTTGCATGGCTGTGTGTGCATTTCTGATGGGAGTCATCATCCACGGTTCCAGTGCATAGCCAGCATCCCCTGCCAGGTGGCCATATGGGATTTTCCCCCTGGCAAATACCTGATACAGCTGTGAGGCATGCCAGATGTGGGAGTCATGATAGCTTCCAGGGCTGCCAGTACACACATCCATGATAATGCCCTGGGCATTGCACATGACCTGGCAGTTGATGGAAGGGTATCCCTTGTGGTTTATGTAGTGCCTACCCTGCTCACCGAGTGGTGACATGATGTGCATGTGCATGCAGTCTATTGCACCCAGTACCTACAGATAGTCTGCCACATGGTGGAAGAGACGCATATTGCTGGCCAACTTTTCCTGTGCTTGGGGGAAGTATATGTGCTCATTGGCATGTGGTAACATGGCATCCAGGAACTGGTGGAGTACCCTGGATGCTGATGCCTGTGAGATCTCCATGATATCCCCAGCTGGCCTTTGGAAGGTTTCTGTGGCTAGTATTCTCAAGCTTACACATACCTTTGTGTCCACTGGGATGGGTTCCCCTCTGTTACTTCTGGCTCTGAGGTGTGGCCGGCACAGCTCAACAAGTTGCTATATGATGTCCCTGTCCACCCTGTAATGCTCTACTATCTCCAGATCATGTAGCCCCTGGTAGGTTACCCTGGGTCTGAACACTCTTCTCCTCCTCCGGTGCCTGAGATGGTTGTCAGCATCATCCTCCACACCATCATGAGTCTCCAACACATGCTGGTGAATCAAAGCTATGGTGGCCCCTAACATGTACATATTAAAAGTTCCCCATCTGTATACACCAATTGTGCAGAGTGTCTGGGAATAAACAAGTGTGTGTGTGTGTGTGTGGGGGGGGGCTTTCACACCTTATACTATTGTGCAATGGATGATGCTGGTGTAATTGGGTGTGTTTGTGCTATTCCAGCTGCAGGGTATCTTAATTATTGGTTTTACAGCAGGTACTGCTATTGTGGGGCCTTTGGTGTTGACTTACGCTTGGCTGCCGTGATTTATCTATTGCCCTTTACTTCAAATTCCAACCCGATTCCCCTCCCATTGTCAGGCATGTATCCAGCTGCCGCCTTTCTTGTTTTGTACTTTCACAACCCAGGATTGTGTTGGGAAATGTGTTATGTAGCTGATCTACTGCAAGTTTGCTTTGTTCTGCTGTGACAGTTCTCTTTTCTTTGCTATACAGCACCTCCCCTTTCCTGTTCTGCAGGTAGCTGCTAGCAGCCTTGTTAGCTGTTGTCTATGGCCCACTGTGAGTTTCTATGTGTTAATTACTCATTTGTACTCCAATTACCATGCTGCAGCATTTCTTTATTGTCTTTCCATATCCTTCCTGTTTCAGCTGTGATGTGCACTGCACACAGCCGTTTACCAGGTTTCGTGCACATTTTCATCCACGTTCACGTGAACTTTTGGTTACCTTGTGTGCTCTCAGCTAAGCAAAGCTATGGCTACTTCCACACCCCTATCCTGCGGCGTTGCTTAGCAACACACAGCATGGATTAGCAATGATCCAATGTGCTTACAGCTATGGTGGCGCACTCCTCTCTTAATGTCATGTTTACATCCAGGCCACTCCTCAGTGTTGTACAGCTACGCCGTGTGGTACATCCTTACGCCGGCAGGGCATTTGCGATTCAGTATTACTTGACTCATTTGCATGGCATTGACTGCTAATTCCTATTTACCACACAGAACACTGTATCAGACCCTTAGCAACCCTTGCGCCATGGTTGTGATGTAGCATGCATGCCATTGACTATTATGGGGATATCATGAATTGTGTTATATTGCAGTTTTATGACATCTAAATATATTTTCCTTGTGATCCTGTTTGCGCACAGATGCACTGTGGTTTTACTTTGTGTTGGTGTGGCCATGACATTAAATGTTATTTTTTATATGTTGTGCATGTTGTTTTATGCCATTGGCTATATATTTAGCCATTGGCATATATTAACATTATAATACATAAGTTTGGTCCTCTTTCATGGCTCCAATTTTATGTTTGACAAAATGTAAACCATTTTTTTTTTGGTTTACATTTCTACATGCTTACGCTATGCCTGCACCACTTCATGAATCACTATATACCTTAATTTGCATGCTACACTGCTGTGCATGGGGTAATTAGCATACATGCGCCGGGAGCTGCACAGCTCTGCTGTATGCTGGTAGTGCACGTGGAAACAGCTCTTATCTGAATCGCTTGGCGGCCATATTTGGCACTAGATCACCGATGCTACTCCGGCACCTGGTGCAAACTTCATGAATCCCGGGGATTATCTATGCATACTTATATATGTGTGTGTGTGTGTGTGTGTGTATATATATATATATATATATATATATATATATATATATATATATGTTTATATATATATATATATAGAGAGAGAGGGAGAGAGAGAGAGAGAGAGACAATGCCTAGCAGAGTTAGTGTCTCCATGTCTACAGATGCAAAGCAAGAAGTATCACAATTCCACTTTTAAAATATGTTGCAGTTGCCTCCATTAATGTCTTCCTACTCACAGTACAGACATGGTTGAAAAAATGTTTCCTTTTTTATAACTGCAAATCAAAATGTCACAGTTCCTCTCTATAAAGACTGTTTCTCTTCACATCTACCTTCATTCCTTCTTGTGTACAACATTATATAGGACATCTTTTTTTACAATGACTATTAAGAATACCAAGACATCTGAAGGCTGCATTAGTTCTGCCACATTAATGTGATTTAGATCTAAATAAACCTTAGTATTTGTTTATATAGAGTGTGTAAAATTTCAGCACATATTATTACAATGCATGACCTTTTTCAACTCTAGCAATTAGCATTTGGTGTGCTTATATACTAATTAGTTTTATATTTATATAATTATTACATAATGCAGTGCCTAACTGGAGTAAAATTGATCTGATTTTTTATTATTCAAGTATTACTCCTTTTACAACTAGTTTTCTTGGGTTTCAGAAAGGTTTAATTTCTCAAAGTGTTGTGGGTTTCTAATAACAATATGGGAATGGGCCCCATTCCAAAGTCAGGGTACAATTACAATTCATGAAATTAGAATTGTTTTAGTCTTTGATGCTAGTCAAGAGTTCTTCACAGCACCCACAGTGCCCCCAAATTACTTCCCTTTGCTGTTCATATGGAGTTGCATGTATTGGCCTCATATTTATGTATGATTGTAACTTTTGTATTAGTCCTGTTGCTCCAACCGCTATTGAAATTGCTTGGGTATCTTTCTTCAACATTGCTCTCATTTTTACTTCTAAATCTTGATATTTTATGACTCTGTGTCCCTCTGTACTTAAGACACTATAATTACAGTGTATAGCAATTTCAATTATCAATACTACTTTTGTCTTTTTTTTTGAACTACTACATTTGATTTTCTTAGATTTATTTTTTGAACTGTTGGCAATGGGTGTTTCATTGTGATGTACTTTCTCATTCTTTATAATGCTTTGTGGTTCATTCTTTGAATGCTTATCAGTTGTTTCTATATTGTAGTGTTTGCACAATCCCCAGTACAACAGTCTTGCTGCATTATTGTATCTTTCAGTGTGCAGACCTTCAGCCATGAGTGTAGCATACCCAGCAACAAAATGTGCAACTTTTTCCACTTCTGTTTTACAGAACCTATATTTATCTGTTTCTTCACCTTGTTCTTTAGATTTTATAAAGCAATATGCATTTAGTGAACTATTTTGGGCAGCCATTATAAGCCTTTCAATGTTTGGTTTCAGTTCATCTCCCCTTAGCCATTCCTACATCAACTATTGGTTAATATGAGGTTGTTCCAGAAGATCTCTTTACTTTCAACTGTATTTGTGGACTTTCCAACTTTCTTTCCTTCTCATCTGAGCCAGTTCTTTAAATTCTTTCTTTTGTTTATTGCTCTCTAAGCTACCATCTTATTTGTGTCTACTTCTGGACTGATTTGCATTACTACTTTATTCTGAAATACTTCTGCTAAACTAAATAAAAATGTCAACTTAGACATCTCTTCATGCTTTAGAAGTGTCACTTTATTTGGATCTTATGGGGTCAGCAAATATTTGTGCAGTACCACAACTGATGATCTATATATTTGGATCTTATGGGGTCAGCAAATATTTGTGCAGTACCACAACTGACGATCTATAGCTCTATACATTCAGTCAATATTGAGAAGGCCCACACCTCTTTCAGAATGAGTGATGCATATTTTTGGTATGCACTGGCTTTTATATACATTTAATAAGTATAAAGCATGTTCTTGCTTTCTTGTCTAACTGCCTCAATTCTTTTTGTGGCCAATGAATCAAACCAAAACTGTAAATTAGAACAGCAGGAGCAAATTGATTTATAGCTTTGACTCTATTCCTGGATGTAAAAGCAGTTATCAGTATTAGCTTTAGTCTTCTGAAGTATTTCTTACCAATGTTTATTCTCATTTGCTCACGTTTTATTGTTGACCCTTCATCTAGTTCCAGCTACATACACACTCACTCCTTTATATCACTTTAATCACTTTCCTGCCCTGCATTGACATTTTCTTGGTGATGCAGTCTTTTATTTACAGATGTTGCTTTTGCTCAGTTATCAAGACCAAATGTTATTCTTATATCATCCGAGAATGTTTTAACCATTTGTAATTGTACTTTCAGATCCTCATGAAATGAATTACACAATTGAAAATCATCCACAAAAGGGGAATGAGATGTGTTTAGACATGGATGGTTTCTAGGATTTATTGTATAAACATAGGGCCAGATTCACGATGGCTTTCATGGAGTCTAAGAGTAGAGTAAAACTCCATTCAGCCATCATGTCCGATGAGCGATCCAGGAACAGCCTGCAGAGGCATGCAAGAGAGCTCCTAAAATGGCTCTTACATGGACAGGGCTCAGATATGCAAATTACCTCAATTGCAGCCGAACGGCATCCAAATGAGGTATATTTGCAATTCAGGAAACCCGAACCTGTCTGAGTAAGAGCAGTGTTATTTGCAGAAATGTACTCAGTTGACAACTGAGTATGGTTCTGCAAATAGCAAAACGGAGCCGTGACAGCTCCAAATAAAGGTTGCATCCAGTAGAGGAAGCATGCCAATGGCCAAATATATGGCTATTGGCAATGTTTCCCGATGCAATATGAAAAGAAATACTTTTTTTCTCCGATTTCCGATGTTTAAGCGTAGCGCAGCGCCGCACAAATGCGCAGCAATCTAAAAACCAGAAAACTAATAATTAAAATCCACAAATGTGGATTTTATGGGAATTTTTAATGCACAATGCAAGACAATGGTAGGCTGAAGACAACATGGCTACCAAGTAGAGGTTGCTAAGGGGGGAACCCAGTCTAAGAGATGTAACCAAGCATTAGTAGGAAATCCTATGCAAGTGAGGGTAAGGATAGTGAACCCCGAGTCTACATAGCAAATGAGCACAGTCGGTGGAGTGTAAGACTAGGATAAGGGGAGTAACAGAGTAGGATATAGGTGACATTATGAGGGGGGTATGTATGAAAGAATATAAGCTCATTGGAGCAGAATAGCATGTGTTAGCTGTCAGTTGCTCATCACTGGAAATGGTGTGTCACCAGGTATCCTATCTAAATTCAAGAAATAGAAGGTGCATACTGCGGATATCACCAAAGTTTCTTGTAAAAATGCTTGCAACATGTATGCACACGTGTGCGCGCCTGTATATCTGAGTAAGACTGTGTGCCCGTGTTTAAACAGGAGTTAGCATGTGTAATGTTGGTTAAATCTGTGTAAGCGTGTTTGCGCTTGTGTGCACGCATTTAAGCAGGAATTAGCAAGTGTTAGGCAGTGTCAGCCTGTGTGCGCGCGTTTAAACAGGAATTAGCTAGTGTAACTCCGTCTAAGCCTGTGTGTGCACGTGTCAGTGCATGTGAGCATGTTTGCACTTGTGTGTGCAGCGCTGCCCCCCTGAGGAAATGGAAAGGGAAAAGGGAGCACAACAAACAGTAGGAAGTTAACCAGGGAGAATCAGCAGCAGAGCTAGCAGGTGGAAATAATCAGAATGTGGCAATTACACAGGCAGTAAACCAGCCCAGCCCAGCAGTTAAAACTCTGCAAACAACTTTTCACCGTGTATTCCTCAGAGACACTGCAGCACTGCAGTAAGCTAAGAGAAGTGAATACTGAAAAGGCTTAACTGAGACAAAGAAATGTTAGGGGCTGCCACTGCTGTCGTAAACCAACATATGCAACATGCTGAGGGTGGTGACAATGGGAATGCTGCCAAGCAACCCCAAGTGAGGAGACGGAGAAGAGTGTACAGGCCCAGGGTAACCTACCAGGGGCTACATGAGCTGGAGATAGTGGAGCGCTATAGAGTGGACAAAGACCTCAGGCAGAAAATTGTTGAGTTGTGCAGGCCATGCCTCACACACAGAACCAACAGAGGGGAACCCATTCCAGTGGAAACCAAGGTATGTGTTGGCCTATGAATACTAGCAACAGGTACCTTCCAGAGACCAACTGGTGATATGATGGGGATATCACAGGCTTCAGCATCCAGGGTACTGCACCAGTTCCTGGATGCCATGTCAGCACATGTCGGTGTTCATGTATATTTCTCCAATTCCCATGAGGTATTGGCCAGCAATATGCGTCTCTTCCAGCAAATAGCAGAATACCCTGAGGTAGTGGGTGCAATAGACTGCACGCACATACACATCAAACCACCAGCTGTTGAGTGGGGTAGGGCCTACATTAACCGCAAGGGCTTCCCCTCCATCAACTGCCAGGTCATGTGTGATGCCCAGGGCATAATAATAAATGTGTGTGCTGGCTGCCCTGGAAGCTACCATGATTCCCATATCTGACATCTGAAGCAGCTGTAACAGACATTTGCCAATGGGGACATCCCTCATGGTCACCTAGTGGAGGATGCTAGATATACATTGGAGCCGTGGCTGATGACACGCATCAGAAATGCACACACACCTGAACAGGAACGCCATAATGAGGCACATGCACAAACACGAAATGTAATTGAATGTGTGTTTGGGCTGCTCAAGTCATGGTTCCGGTGCCTGGACACCTCTGGTGGAGCCTTGCAGTACTCACCAACTACATGTACCCAAATTGTCATGGTATGTGCTATGCTACATAATATGATCCTGCAAGAACAGCTGCAGCAGGATCAGCATAGGCCCAGGCCAAACAGCCCCCCACCATTGCCAAGGCCATCACAGGCGGAGGGTGACTCAGAGAAGGAACAACCTCAGCCTGCCCCAGTAGGCAGAAGGAGGCATGCCCAGTATGCTTTGGCCTTGGCAAAGAGGCAATGGATAGCACATACACTGGCTCAGTAGGAACCCTGGAAATGATACCTCTCCCTGACCCACACATACAGTAAAAGGGATGCCTAACTTGACACCACCTGTTGTCAAACATGTATAGGGAGTGTACAATGTGCATCCAACATAGGCAGCCCTGCAGCACCACCTGAGGCATGATTGACCTATGTTAAGCAATAAAAACAGGGCTAAACAGCTTTGCCACCACATAGTATATGTAAACATAAGCGTACACACTAACTGGCACAACTTTGTGAAATGTTGAGCAATATTGGCCAATGTTCAGCAATGTTGAAAACTGTTGAGCAATGTTGGTCAGGTCTGGTCAAATTTGGCCATAGTTGAGCAAAATCAGGTAAACATGCACATATATGCTTTAGTTGCCCTTAAGCAGTCTGGTCTGGCCAGTATGAAAATTTAAAGCAGTAACAGGCCTCAAACCCAGGATACTGTGCATTATAGTCACAGTACCAAACCACCAAACCACAACAGTATTTCACTGGACTGCTTGTATGAAGACATGCTGATAAGTGCATGCAAAGTGTGTCATGGAAACCCCGCAGTCACAGCATAATACATGTCAACTTATGACACAAAGGTGAGCCCTGCAGTATAAATATAACTTGATTTCAAACACACATAGTACAAATGTTAATACTGGGCATGTTCACACATGGTAACAAATGTACTGGCCTCCAGACAGCAACATACTGAAAGGTCACACTGGGCATGCTCACACACTTAAATAAATGAAACAAATGTCAGGCAAAAAACAGTGAATGTGCAAACTGGGCATGCTCACACACTTAGGCCTTGTCTGAGTGCAGCAGTGGGTCAGACATATCTGGCAGTTCACCTGTTAACCCAGGAACCTCTCCCTAGCCAACAATCCTGCCTTGTGCACACAGTTATAAGACAACAGACACATATATAACATCTGGTAATCCTGTCATAATCAAATATGTACAACAGATAAATAGGTTGTACATAGAAAGTGGGAAAGTAAAGAGGATAACAAATCTGCAGTCAGTATCATCAATAAACAATGTGCACTCCAAACATTATCATATGTACATAGGTTCATAAGTTGATACTAGATATCAGCCCTAGTGCATTCAGAAGCCTAGCCAGAGTGTGAATGGCTGTCACCACTCTGTGCCTTTGAATAATAGGTCACACAAGATAGTCGTTGTATGGTTAGTGTACTGTGCCTCTGTCTAGCAGGGACCCAGGAGAGATCCCAGGGGTAAATTTATGATCACCCTTCCACTTGTCAGTATTTCCCTTGAAGAGGGTCAGTGAGGGCTCTGCCTAACTTGGACTGGGATGTCGTCTCAGAGTGAGGGGAGCTTCTGGGATATGAATCTGTCCCTCCAGCATGTCCTATTAATTCTGTGCTGAGGTAGAATTCCTGGAGTGTGTAACTGTAAGGGATTCTGATATCCTGAGGTGAAGCATGTT
This sequence comes from Protopterus annectens, assembly GCF_019279795.1. NCBI lineage: Eukaryota > Metazoa > Chordata > Ceratodontiformes > Protopteridae > Protopterus > Protopterus annectens. Next base: position 1,337,456,770 of record NC_056735.1, read on the forward strand.
CAACAAGTCTGGGCTGGACATGGCTGCATACAGCAGCCACAGATTGCATTTGGGTAAGCGTTAAGCAACTGAGTACAGCTGGTATTTCTGTAGCTGAACTGTGTAGGGCATCTGTATGAGTCTCCCATTCCACTTGGTGAGGTATCTTAGGGGTCATGACAGTTGCTGCAGGTATTGGGTAAGGTACATCCCAGATGGGACAGTGTACTCAAGTATGGGTGTGATGAGTACAGGTGCACAATGACCTCTCTGGATTTAGATGTGTAACCTTTTGGGATAAGGTGGGCTATATAGAAGTTCTACCTAACCACTTTGCCAATGTGATATTCAAAGGAGAGATGAGTATCTACTGTGGACCCCAAATCCATATGTACACCTTCTCTATGCAATGGATTAACACCTATGTGTTAATCTGTGTGCACTTTGTCATTCACAAAGGGGATGTGTATGCATTGTATGGCAGTTAGTTGTTGGCTATGGCTCTGGCACCACTTATCCATCTCTGAGAGACCCTGTAGGAGGATGCATGTGTCAGCTGGGGAGTCGATTATGTCACGCGGAGTGCAGTCATCTGTGAACCTGGTCAGCCATACTCCACCCATGTTAGCCTGTACCTCACAGGAATATATGCTGAACAAGACAGGTCCCAGATCTGAGCCTTGTTGGATGCCGCATGTAACTGGTGTAGAGTCTGACATGGCACCTGCATGTCTAAACATGTGGGTGCTATCCCTGATCCAGTTTGCAATCCATCTTGGGATATATGTGTTGATATGTAAGCTGGTGAGTGTTTCTAAGATGCCCTAGTGTGGTATTGTGCCAAAGGCATCTTGGAGGTCCAGGTAGGCTGTGTGGACTACCTTCCCTATGTGTATGGCCCTGGTAACTGATTCAAAGAAGTCGGCAGGTGCAAGAGGCAAGATCTGCCCTTAACAAAGGTGAATTGGGTAGGATCCAGTGTCTGGAGGTTGTCGACGTCTGTAAATGTGTCCTAGGATGATACTCTCCATAGCTTTGCAGACCAGGCTAGTCAGGCTTATAGGCTGATAGTGTCCAGGGTCCCTTGTGGAACCACCATTGTGGAGTGTGACCACTGTTGCTGTATGCCATTCCTTGGGTACATATCCTGTTGTAAGTCTGATATTGAACAGTGATGTTATGTGAGGGTTATGTTCTTCATGAAGCATGTGTAAGACACAGCCTGGGACACCATCTGGACCCATCAATGCTGTCTTATTGCTTTGGAGAGGGCAGCTGTCACATGTTCATCTGTGATGTCAGGGAGGCTACAGTCTGTTGTCCGGGATATTAGTATGTGTGGGGGATAGGGGTTAGGAATATGCACTCAACCTGTCTGCCAGGATTTTGGCAATGTGTGTGGGTTAAGTGTCCTTCGTTGTCATTATGCAGTAACTCAGAGCATATCTGGGAGTTGCCACCCAGGTTCCTGACATAACTAAAGAAGGCCTTGTGATTGCCTTTAGTGTCACGTGCAATCATGCTGTCAAAGTTGGTCTTACATGATGTTATGACTGATTGTAGATTCTTGCTAGAACTGATCAGAGATGCCTCCCCTTTGTGGGAGACTGCTCTATCATGTAGTAGCCTCCTCCTTTTGTTGCATAGCTTATTTATGGCTGGGGTACACCAGACAGGTCACCTGCTTTTAAAGGAGTGAGTCTTGGAGTCATGTGGGATAGCATGATCCATGCTTTCCTGTAGGTGTCCATACAATGGGTTTCTAAAGGATACTGTGATATGAGTCGTAGTTCCCAGTGGCCTGGGTGCTTTGATGGAAAGCACCTCTGTTCTGAGAAGTATGATGTTTGCTTTTGAGAAGTACCTCACCGAGATTACCTTGGCTGGGTGTGGGGACGGGATACGGATGTCCGGTGACATAAATGTATGGTGTGACCTTAACAATGAGGGGTATACCTCTGGTGTGGAACATAGAGGCCCCGTGTTGCTGATGACCAGGTCCAATAATGTATACCCCTCATGTGGGGGTGTTGACCACTTGTTCCATAGCATTTGAGTTGATATATACAAGGAACCATTGTGCGAGGGTGTTGCGGCTTGAGTAGTATTCCCAGCAAATGTTTGGCTACTACAGGTCATCCAATATAATGTTGTTTGTACACACCTACATATTCTCCAGTGTTCTGTTCTCATGAAAGCCTAGTGTGGTCCCTGGGTTTGGGAGTGTAGTCTGTAGCAGGCAACAACCCGAAAGGCAGTTTAGGCCACTGTTACTTACACATGGATTATCCCCAATGATTTGTGCAGTGCTACTATCCTGGAGGTTTGTGTATCTTTGACGCATATGGATACTCCCCCCACTATGTGGTGTGGCCTGGTTATTGTGTCAGAAAGCATCCAACAAAGCAGCAGGTGCCCGTGGAACCCTTGCACGGCAAAAGCAAACGAACAGCAATCAACAAAAAAGCCAGCAAGTGTTGGTAATAACCATATCAAAAAAGCATTTATTGACCAGAGGGAAGAAACCCCCCCTCCTGAAATACTGCTATAGTGGATATCAATAGCAGAAAAAGCTTTAGACAAAAAAGCAATAATTTCCAATAATATCCAAACCGGTTTCGGCTCCTCTGAGCCTTCTTCAGTGAAATACAAAAATGGAAAAACAGAGTATCACAATACATACATATATATATGGATTGGTCCAACCCATGGTCCAATCCAAACACAGAATTCACAATTGGTCATTAAGACCAGGTGCAAACAGAGCTCCAAGTTTAATAATCCATTTTTTCTCTTTGGAGCTAAGTAACTCCTGCCAGAACTGTTTGTCATTACATTTCCCCCTAATACAATCAATAACCACAAATTTGTATGAAGCAGATACATGTTGCAGACAATGTTTATATAATGCATTGCTAATACGTTTCTTTTTAATGTCACTCAAATGCTCACAAATTCTAAAACGGAAAGCTCGAGAAGTCTTTCCAACATAGAAAGCAGAACAAGTGCAGGTCACCAAATAGATGACCCACTCAGTATTACAGTTAGCCCAAAACTTTATGTCAAAAACTTGTGAGGTATTTTTACTGGTGAATTCATAAGTACGTGACACACGAATACAAAATGAACAATGCCCACAGGGAATACATCCAACAATGGGTTTCCCTAAAATAGACCGCTGAATTGGTTCAGAAAAATCTGCACCCACTCTCTTATAATGACTCAATTTTGAACCAATGGTTTGTCCCCTTTTGAATGAAAAAGAACAATAATCTGGCAACATGGAACAAAGTTTTGAATCAGCTTTGAGAATGTTCCAATGTCTCTGTATGATGTTTTTAAAGCCTTGTGTATTACGTCCATATGTAGTTACCAAACGTAAGGGTTGCAACTGCTGACAATTGCTCTTATCTTTGTATGTTAATAAATCTTCCCTATTTAAACTGGACACAGATCTTTTGGCAATGTGTACCGAACCTGGACGATATCCCCTCTTAATGAATCTGCAAGTCAAATCATCTTGGGCATCAATGAAGGATTGTTGGCTAGAACAAATTCTCCTGGCTCTAAGAAACTGAGATTTTGGTATATTTTGGATGACATGTTGTGGGTGGAAGCTGGTAGCATGTAATATTGAATTAAATTCAGGGAATTTCCTAAACATCCTGGAGGATAGAGTGTTATCCTGATTCCTAATGATTTCTACATCAAGAAATACTATCCTTAATTTATGATAAGTCAATTTAAATTCAATCCCCATATGTTGTTATTCAGGTATTCAAGAAATTCCATAAGATATTGTTCATCAGCTTTCCACACCAACCAACAGTCATCCAAATACCGACGCAAATATCCATCTCACACATATATATGTTATGTGTGACATCATAAATCACAATCTCTTCAATATATGACATAAACAGATCTGCATATATGGGTGCAAAGACGCACCCATAGCAGTACCCTTCTGCCAATAGCAAAGATTCTGAAAATAGAAAACATTGCTAGACAGCACATATTCTGTGAGGCATACAAGAAAGGTGTTAAATCCAGATGGATATAAACCTGATCTAGCCAACCAATAATCCAACGCTTGTAAACCCAATGAGGGATGTTAGTATAAAGGAGGTAATGTCCAGGGTACATAATAGCCAATGAGATTGAAGTTGGGAATTATTGATAATATCCAAGAATTGGGTGGTGTCCTGAATCCTAGCTCTAATTTGACTCAATAACGGTTTTAAATGTAGAGTCAAATATTCTGATAGTGGTTCCGTAAGGGACCCATGTCCAGACTATTGGTGCCAGGTGGCTGAGTGGCATGTTTGTGGATCTTTGGTAACAGATATAGATACTGTTTTTTCGGTGACCCAACCAATAGCTGTTCTTTCACATCTTGAGTGATAATCCCTTCATCCACTGCCTTGGTTAAAAAACCATCAATCTGGCACTTGAAATGGGAAGAAGGATCCACTAACATATGCCGATAATATTGTTTGTCACCCAATTGTCTCATAGCCTCACCATCATAAGCAATTTTATCCATTATCACCACCGCTCCTCCTTTGTCAGCTGGAATAATAACCAAGTTTTTATTACTGATCAACTCATTCAAACAACATAATTCCTCAGTGGTCAGATTGTTATAAGTAACTGGAAAGTCTTTAAGATGACAATGTATGTCCCGTAGGACATTTTTTTGAAATACCCCTACTAAGTGGTTCATAGGTGGAATAAAGGTGGATTTTTTGAATCTAAAATTACCAACTGTATCACAAGGCACATTGGAAACATTGCTGTCAAAAAACACCTTCAAATTTAGTATGCGACAAAAATTAATGACATCCTGGGCCAGAGACTGTTCAGAGACAAAAAACCCTGGAACAAAATTGAGCCCTTTGTTTAATAATCTGATTTGTGCATTGGTTAAATCAACAGATGAAATGTTATGAACATTGGAATCTAAACTTATTGCTGTGTCATGATCTTCATGAGTGTTTCCAAACTGTGTTTGGATTTTGTGTTTCCTGTGCTTCCGCCCCCCTCGTCGGTATCTAAATTGAGAGGGTGTGATAAATTGTCTCTTTTAGACGTGGGTAATCCCTCACATGAGTGTGAATCAAATTCTCCTTCTGTATTAGAGGAATTATCTTCCCCAGATGTCCCACTTGACAAACCAGTTTTGGTTTTAAGAATAGACCTAGGCCTTTTTCTTTTTGGAGTAGATGCTCTTTTATCATATTTTTGATCATCCCTGGGCAATCTAAATGATACATTCTTGGAATTGTCAAAAGGTTTCCCCCTATCATAATCACCCACATCACGAAGAAATTTTTTAATTTTCCTATCTTTGAGAGTGGTTTCCAATTTGGACAAATCTGTGGTAAGTTTCTTGACCTGTGTTGTATAAGAATCGCAAGCTTCAAACTTGTTCGTCTGTAAACTTAAAGTGTCCAGATCCTTGATACCCTGTTGTACCTTACGCCCATAAAAATCGGCCAAAGCATCCACAAATTGGGATGAGGCCAACTGTTGAATATGACCCCAATCCTGGATTAACTGGTCATCAATATCAGAGACCAAAGGTTGTATTTTAACCCTTAAACCCCGTGGGGTAATGTGTTTTTGTTGATATGCCTTAAACAAGCGTAAATGCCACAGATTGGTCCTAACCATCTTCATTTGTTTGCCCAATTTGTTAAAAAATATATCACATTGTGCATCCACATCAGACCCAACCACATCTGTCACAATAGATGAACCATTCTTGTCCAAACCAAACACAGATAGATCATGCATGTCAGATGACAAACCCTGTATAATCGGTGACAATGCCATGTTTGTAATTTAAGAATTTTTTGCTCCAACCAGACCAGTCAAATTGTGTTTCAAAAAGAGAACACCTGAAACCAAATATTAGTTTGAGCTCAATAAGGGCTGATGTCAATATTGACTCACCAATGATCCAATATCTATATATAGACCAAAAATTGAACAATAGAATTTGATCCAAAATCAGACCATTATACTTTCAACACCAAAAAATAAATTATATATAAATAGCCTGGTGTGTATGTATAAGTCTGATGGATCAATGACCAATCAAGTAGACCAATACTATAAACAGCCCAAACGACCTCCAGAAAAAATCCAAGGTCATATTACTGTGTATAGGTCTCAATGTTTCCAAAAAAAGGGCCTATAGGCTATAATTGCATATACATCAGTCAAAATATGTCCAATACAGTATAAAATATACTGAATTGAATCACATAATATTAAACATGGACCAACCTGTCCAACAGTCGATCAATCAAAAGAGTTAATTGTCATTGATAAAGGCCCCATATGAACTAAAATGTGTTCATTGAAGCACAATTAGACGAGTCCAACTAGCACTGAATATAATAAGCTATTGTAGCAGACTAATATATTTCCAAAATAGACCACATAGTGTTTGGTGAACAAAACATGGTTCGATTCAACACCCAACCAGCACAAACCCAACCGACACATGTATTGATGACAATATAATCATATTGTGTCAGAAAACCATGGTATGATGTGTAACCTGGTAGTGCTGGGGTGCTGTCGGGAGCCTCGAACTAGGTGTCTGTTACTGCACAGATATTTATATTCACCATATTGAAGAGAGCCTTGAGTGTGTGCAGTTCGAGATGTACACCTCTGGCATTGAGCAGCATTACCCTTCATTAATTTTACCTGGTATTTTCTATGGAGTGGGATTTGTCATGTGAGCTTTGACTAAAAAAGGCACTATGGGGGTGCCATGTGCCTTAACCAGTATTCAAAAGGCCAGGGGTGTCAGGTGCAAGGTGTCCCTAGTGAAGCAAAGTGGCATGATGAGCATGTCATCCCAGGCTGACAGACACTGGATCCCCTGTGAATGACACACATATGTCAGCCGACTGTTAAAATTGATCATGTTGTCTTTATACTGTGGCATCATTCTTGGTGAGGGTAAGATGCTACACAAGGACAGGGTCATACCAGCCTGGCCTACATGATCATAGAGCTCCTGTATGTCTCATTTCATGTAGTCCAGGGAGGAACGTCTCAGGACATTCACACCATCATGGACAATAATGGAGTCATATCTGTACTTGCTTTGGAGTGACCTGAGTGCATGTGTTATGTGGTGGATCCTGGCACCCAATAGACAGCTTACAGTGACCTTCACCTTGGTCAGCCTGGTGTGTGGGACATCAGTGTGTCTGACAGTACAGTCACCTATCACAGGTGTATTAGGTGTGTTGTTTAGCCTTAAGGGCACTGACTGTGTGACACAGTGAGATTGTGTACTTTGTGATATGTGGGTGTACTGGTGGGGAAGAAGTTGTCTGGGTGTCTGCTTTGGGGGTCTTTGCTGCTTAGGCAGAGGTTTATTTGGAGCCTCCGAGTATGTGATTGTGTGTTTATGTGTTTGGTCTGCTGTTGCTATAGGTCTATGTGACACTGGAGTCATAGTGTGTGTGGTTACCTTCTCCTCCTGATAGACTGTGCCAGTCATGGGTCTAGAGAACTCAGCCTCCAGTTTGTCCATAGAGTTGCATCTCTCACAAATATCCGGGTATGGTTGGAGGAGGGGAGGGTTGTCTGTGTACATAAGGCAGTTGTAACATTTACTGACAATCCCCATATTCACCAGCTGGACCAGAGACTACACACAAAGCCGACCCTTGGACATGTCATGATACTATAATGAAATACTCATTTGACTGAACAAAAAGGATCAGTTGGGTGTTAAGTGTGTAAAAGAGTATAACATGGGTTTAGTGCCTATGTTTCTTGGTGTTTGGTAAGATTATTTGTGAAGGAGTCCAGACAGAACTATGGCACTTCCTTCAGCTATGTCATACATAGCAATGTACACTCATATATGCCCTGAGTCAGGGCCAACTGTAAATGACTGACAATGCCAACATCCCCTTTCACACAAGGCCATACATACATAGCCACCTCCCATTGTCAAAAGGCCCTATCATCATACCAGGGGATATCACATGTAGATTGGATATGCAGGTACTTGCAAAGCTGAACACATGGCAGCGAGTGGATTACAATGTATCCCATATGTGTCATACATGAACTGCAGAACAAACAGACCCTGCACCTGAACAGTCTGATGAGCCTTACCCTCTCTACAGGATATGAAACTGTTGAACTGGTTAGAGCAACATATGGTACACCCCACAAGTGTTAGTGCACAACAGACCATGGGAACTATAGTGTGATATGCCTATGACATCTGATCTGCAAGGCCATGGGGTCATACATGATTGAAGTCATAAACAATATCCAATATTCCAGACACGTCGTATCTACATAGTCAACACTCTGTGCATAGGTATGTATTATCATATGATGGATTGGCAACTGGTCCAGAGATAGATCACACAAGCCAAGTATTGTGGTGCCCTGTTCAAGCTGTTAACACCTGCTGTCCCCCATGGTGCAGTCCTGGGATTGCATAAAACAAAGTGCACACAGTACCAGGTAGAGTCTGATGATGTCAGCATCTCATCAATGTAGCAGTGGAAATGAAAAATCCCTCTAAAGCATATAGCGCATGTTAATGCGTACTTCACTAATGTCATAACATAGTTAGGTAGGGGTTTGAATCCTGTAATCGCTGAGTGTGTGGGTTGGGGAATGTGTGTTTCTGTGAGATTTTCTTAGAGAGAAGTGCCCATTTTGGTGAGTAGGAAAATGCCTGACAAGTGTTATATTCACCTTTGGCAAGTCTGTAGATGTCAGCATCCTACAAATATAGCAGTGGAAACAAAAATTCTCAGTAAAGCATATAGCGCGTCATGTAAATGCATACATCACTAGTTTCATAACATAGTTAGGTAGGGGTTTGAATCCTGCAATTGCTGAGTGTACATGGGGGAATGTGTGTTTAGACAAGTGTTGATATTCCCCTTTGCCAAGTCTGAAGATGTCAGCATCCTACAAATATAGCCGTGGAATTAAAAAATTGCAGTAAAGCATACAGCGTGTCATGTTAATACGTACTTCACTAGTGTCGTAACATTGTTAAGTAGGGGTTTAAATCCTGCAATTGCTGAGTGTGTGTGTGAGGGAATGTGTGATTTCTTTAGAGTGAAGTGTCCATTTTGGTGAGTAGGAAAACGCCTGACAAGTATTATATTCCCCTTTGCCAAGTCTGAAGATTTCAGCATCCTACAAATATAGCAGCGGAAATTAAAAATCTCAGTAAAATATATAGCGCGTCGTGTTAATGCATACTTCATTAGTATTATAACCTAGTTAGGTAGGGGTTTAAATCCTACAATTATTGTGAGTGTGTGGGGCAGTGTGACTTCCTTTGAGGGGAATGTCCGTTTTGGAGACTAGGGAAATACCCTCAGTGAGGTATATTGCTCTTTGCCAAGTGTGAGGATGTCAGCATCCTACAAATAAAGTGGTGGAACTGAAAACCCCAGTAAAGCATATAGCACCTTGTGTTAATGCATATGTCACTAGTGTAATGGCATAGTTAGGTAGGGGTTGAATCCTGTAACTGCTGAGTGTGTGTGTGTGACACTGTCGGTCAATGTGATATGTGTTTCTCTTTTACTACGGTATGACATATCAGGGAAAAAACAGTATGTGCATTGCACACATCAGGTATCTGTGTGGCAAATACATATATGTACATGTGACCTCAAGTAGTACATAGGTGTGTAGCCTGCATACTACATGAATACATTTCTTACCTGTGACAGAATGTGCAGCTGCTTCTCAGATCATAGGTCATAGAGGTATGTATGTGGCAAGGCCAGTCACTATAGTGATCTGTGGCCATAGTCATCTGTGTCACACACACCCATGATGGTTTGTATAGACTACTGTAAGTGAGAGCACATGCCTGGGGTATATGTCAGACATGTTCATACACAACAAGGTCTGGCAATAATGGACAGTCATTATAGGAGTACAACATACTTACGGATATGCATACAGGCTCCTTATTGCTTATGTGATACCCGAAGGGACTTCAGAATACCTTTGGATATGTGGATACCAAAGGACAGAAGACATAACACTTGGCTGTACGTACACATCGGTACCCAACATACATGTTGGGGGATACCACCTATGTGGTACTGTCATAGGTTCATAGGTAGGTACTAGGCTATCGGCCCTAGGGCCCATACAAGCCTAGCCAAAAATGTACCGTACCTTTCACCACCCAAGAAATTTATTTTCCTGTGCCTGACAAGTAGAGCCACAGAAGTGATTCCTAGGGTGAATTGACCACTTCCCATCCAATCATCAAGATATGTCTTGAAGAGTGCTAATGAGGTGCTCGGTTTGACATAGATAGGTAGTCTGTTCAATAGTATGGGAAGTCTCTGAGAAAGGAATCTATCCCTCCAGCATGTTCAGTTTATTGTGGTGACAAGGTTTAGGTCCCTCGAGTGTGTAGCTCGGAGGGATTGGGATTTCTTTAAGTGAAGCATGTCCAACAGATCTGGGTTTGACATAGCTTTGTATGTTAGGCAGAGATTTGCCCTGAGTAGGCGATATGCGATGGAGTAAAGCTGTAGTTATTTGAGACGGTCTGCATAGGGAATCTGTTAGAGGCCAGTAATCCTCTATGTGAGGTACTTCTGTGGTCTTTCCAGTTGTAGATGTCTTGTGAGGTACATAACAAAAGGGCCATTGTACTCTGTAATGTGTCTAATGAGCGATGAGTAGAGGGGAACAATGACCTCTTTATTTCAGGATGGAAATCCTATTGTGATGAGATGATCCATGTAAATGGATTTCCTGACAGCTGTGGTGATGTGATTATCAAAGAGGAGACTACTATCTACCTGTGTCCCAGGGTCTGTTAACACATTTTTGGCATTAAAGTAGATTACCAGCTATGTGGTAGGTCTTGGGTACAGAGTTTTTACCAAAGGGGATGACAATACACTGTTTGGCATTGAGCTTCAGGACATGGCTTTGACACCAGGTATATGTCTCAGGCAGGCCCTTTTGTAGTTTGTCCACATTGTTAGGAGTTGTGATTATGGCTCCTAGTTCGCAGTCATCTGCAAACAGTGTTAGCCAAAGACCTTCTGTGTTAGCCTGCACTTCAGAGAAGTAGATACCAAACAGGTGAGGACCCAGGACTGAACCCTGTGGTACTCCACTCGTCAGTGGTCTGATGTCAGATTTGGAATCTGCTACATCCACAGTGTGGGTGCTGTCTGTGAGCCAGTTGGCAACCCATCTTGTGACATAGGGGTTTATACCTAGTTTAGTGATCTTACCTAGAATTCCAGAGTGGGAGATGGTGTCGAAAGAATCGGCGAGATCTAGATAAGCTGTGTGAACCATGTTACCCTCATCTATGGCTTTGGTGACTGGTTCAAAGATGTCAGTCAGGTGTAGGAGGCATAATCTGCCTTTTACAAATCCATACTGGGTAGGGTCCAGAGTTTGGAGATTACCAATGTCTTTGTTTCAGAGTTCCACGATGATACATTCCATGGCCTTGCAGACCAGGCTCGTCAGGCTAATGGGCCAGTAGTTCCTGGGGTCCTTCGTAGCTCCACCTTTGTGGAGAGGGATAACCATCACACTGCACCATTCAGTGGGTACAAAGCCTGAGGTGAGGCTATGATTGAACATGGTACTTAGGTAGGGTACTGGTTCATTCTGTAGTTCGTGTAGAATGCAGCCTGGGATATTGACAGTCCCATGGATGTTGTGTTCTCTGCTTTGGAGAGTGTGTGTTTCACGTGTGCAGCCATGATTATAGCAACCTTGCATACATCCGGTATACAGATTTGCCCTCTAGGGGGTGAGAGGGGGGTAAAGTTAGCACTGAACCTATCTGCTCGGATGTTGGGAATATCAGTTGGTTCTGTATATTTATTGCCATTGTGCTGTAACTCAGAGCAGATCTAAGTGTTCCCATTTAGATTCATGACATAGCTATAAAACGCTTTGTGGTTGTCTTCAGAGCCAGTGACAATTTAGTTTCCATAACTAGCTTTGGAGGATTATATGAGGGATCTCAGCTTCATACTGAGGTTAACCAGGGAGTTCCACTAGTCATGGGTTCTACTCTTTTTTGCAACAGTTTCTTTCATCCATTGTAGAGTTTGTTTATGACAGAGGACCACCAGATTATCTACCCTTTTCTCGGAGGATAACATCTTGGTTCTATTAGGATAGCATGCTCCATGTACTCATGTAAGTACTTATAAAGTGCATATGTGTAGGACTCAACAGTCACTAGCCTGGAGGTGTGGATATCCTTAATGAATATGGACACGCCGCTGCCTTTATTGCTTCATTCAGGGTTATGTGGCTGAAAGATGTGGTATGAATTGTGGCCTGGGAATGCAGGGGTGCTCTCTGGAGCTTTGAACCAGGTCCCTGTCACTGCACAGATGTCAATGTTATTGTAATCCTAAGGGCGACAGGTGCAGGCCATCTCTGGCAAAGTATTGTGGTCTGTTGATCATGTCGTCCCAGGCAGGCAAATACTGGATCCCCTTAGAATGACAGCAGGAGCATAGCCAATTGTTGAAGGCAATCATTTTGTCCTTGTACTGTGGTATCATTCTGGGTGATGGCAAGATGCTACTCAAGGTTAGGGTCATACCTGGCTGGGATACCATATTGGAGAGCTCCTCCATGTCTCTTTTCATGTAGTCCAGGGAGGTACATCTCAGGTACTTCAAACCAACATGGACAATAACAGTGTCATATTTGTACTTATTGTGGAGCGACCTAAGTGCATGCATTATGTGGTGGATCCTGGCACCTGACAGGCAGCTGACAGTAACTTTCTCCTTGTTTAGTCTAGTGAGTGGAACATCAGTGTGCCTGACTATAGAGTCACCTATGACTAGACTGTTGGGTACATTGTTATGCCTTATGGGCTGTGTTTGAGTGGCACACTGTGTTAGTGGGCTATGTGTCATTTGGGTTGTGTTGGGGGTGGAGTTTGCTTGTGTTTATGCTTCGGATGTGTCTGATGCTTGGGCAGGTTTCTATTGAGAGCCTCTGCGAATGTAGGTGTGTGTTTTGTGTTTCTATGTGTGTGATTTGGTGATGTAGGTTTTGAGGGACTATGTGATGAGTGTGGTCTGGTGCAAGTGTTTACCTTCACCTCTTTACTGTCTAGTCCAGTCATGGGTGAAGAGACCATTGCTTCCAGTTTGTCTATATCAGTGTAGTGTTGGGTGGTAGGAGAAGAGGGTTGTTTGTGTACATGAGGCAATTGCTGCATTGCCCCAAGATGACCAGATTCTGTTAGGATACTATGTATAGTAAATGTGGATGACAATGCTATAGTAGGCTTACAGCTCTGCAGCATGTGTTGGACAACAGGCATCTGTCTGTATGATACCCTTGTGTAGGATATGTGTCCCACCTGGAGAATGCATTGTAGGCCACTGCATGCATTTCCAGATGTGGATGGACATATCCCTAGTGTGTCTGCATGCACTTAAGGGGCTATATGCCAAACATGTGTGGGCCCAGGAATGGGTGGCGGTCAATACCACTGGTTACTGTTATAGTATAGTACCGGAAGGATACAACTGTTACTGAGTTCACTACATCTGTGTGTCACTTGTCTGTACATCATCTGATAATTGTTTATAGTCAGGCTGATGAGGTTGTGTATGCTATCAGAATGCTAAACAATGACAGTTAGTAACAGTATCACCCACAGCAGAGTGCCAAACCATGCCTCACACACACATGTGTACCCATGTTAGAACATATCTGTAATAGTATGCATACTGGCCACCAAGAGATACTTGGAGATGTTAACACTGTGTAATACAGGGTATGTCACATATCCCATGTGTCCAGTATGCACGTACAAGCAGACAGTGCACCCCCACCATGTTCACAGATGAACACCTGCAAATCTGTACTGCATACATCACACATGTACTGTCCACTCACTAACACATGCTGCCAACACTACACACTGCATCCGCGTGGCACATGGGCAAACAAGACATACTCAGACATAACACACATGTACACAATACGACATTGACAATCATAGCTTCAATGCACCATGCCTGCTCAGATATACCTACAAGGATACCATTATACTTTCCTGTCGACAATCTGCTAACATTGCTACACTGTTACAAAGTCACCCTGTGCATCAGCACCATGTTAGCCTGTTCCTGCATCAGTGTTACAGATGACAGGAGGTGGTACAGGTCTCATCATATGCACAGGGTGTGTTGCCATTTTGCCAGAGCCCGACATTGACCCATCCAATCAACATGTCTGTGTGTGTGTGTGTGTGTGTGTGTGTGTGTGTGTGTGTGTGTGTGTGTGTGTGTGTGTGTGTGTGGGGGGGGGCAACAGTACAGCATGGGCCAATGTTGATGTGATGTGTGCATGTCTGTGTGAGTCCTAGGTGTTTGGTTTATGTTTGTGTGTCTGCATGCACACAGCTCCACCATGTGGCTGCCATATACGGGAGGTTGTGGGACAGCCACAGACTGTACCTGCCAGGCTGTACAGATCATTGTCTCTGGGCAATGACATGGAACCTGTGCCTGGCAGGGGTGCTACGGACAGTATCGGGTACCAAGCCTGACTGGGTACTATCATTAGAGGCAGAGTTATGTCGACTGGAGCTACGTCCCTGCTGGGACTGCCCAGAGCCATGTGCATGTGGTCTACTAGGACAGTCGATGGACAGGGTACTGGCACTACAGGAGTGGCTGTGATCTGTGCATCCGCGATGACTGCCAGCTGCTGATGTTGCTGGTATACGTCCACGTCGACGTCTCAGCCATCCCACATGGTCCTGGCTCATGGAAAACACATTTTGGAGGGCATCTAATGTCTCCCCCCAACGTCTATCAATGACCTCGGTGTAATTACGTATGGCATTGGCAAGATCATGGATACTGTCATTGATAGTGGTGTTATGGGCCCTCTGTGGCCTTTTTCCCTGTCTGGTGTACCGTTCCATATGTGCCTGTGCCTGCATTACAGCCTGGAACATAGCTGAGGTTGTAAAACCTGTAGGGGCATGTCTGCCAGGGGCAATACGACCAGCGGTACTCCCACAAGAACCCCTGGATATCTGCCTATGTGGTACCGTTCCACGGATCTGGGTATGGTTGCTGTGAGGGGATGCATGTGCCATGGATACCACACTCTCCTGATCAATGTCAACTGTATGCTGTCCCTCGGCTATGGCCATTGGTGATGAGGGATATATTGGCAGTATGAGTGTGCATATAGATGGAGTTTAAAGCTGTGTACTGTCAATTGGTGGACCAGTGGCAGACCCTGTCAAATCTGCCTGTGCCACAATACATTTCTCATCATCTCCACTATTTGTGGCAATAACTTCAGGTTCCCTGCTGCATTCAGCCAACCCAACCTCTGCACCTGTGAGAGTAAGACAGGAAACACACTTTACAATCTGTACATGATGTTATCACACATGCACACATGCAACACATGCGCACATGTGCACATGCACACATGCACACATGCACACATGCACACAGGAACACATGCACACATGAGCACATGTACACATGCACACAGGAATACATGCACACAGGAACACATGCACACAGGAACACATGCACACTCCTCACTACAGCAGATACACACACACAACAGCAATCCTAAACATACTCAATAGTGGTTGAAGGTGGGTGACAGTATCACAAGGCAAACAGTCATGTCAGACGTGTCATCATGCAGAATACGTGTTGATCAAGTCCATGCAGTGTGAGTGTAGACAGCCCTAGTTAATGACAGTGTACATGGCTGTGGTGCATGTGTGTACATGTTCAGTGATTGCCTACACCCTGGAACACAATGTGTACAAGGACACAACATTTCTGTGCAAGTATTATAAGCTCTGAAATGTCCTGTGCAGCATCACTCACAGGTATACATACCATGGTTGCATGTGTTATCTGTGTGTCACATGGATTTCCATGTCTGATTGCAGTGTCTGTGTCTGTAGCAGATAATTGTGGACACAGGTGTAGCACATGCATGCTATGTAAACACACGGGATGAGTGGTGCATGTATACGTGATGGAATACCAATCCTGGACATGGCCATTGTACAGTGATTAGGGTGAGTGTGGGTCATATTCCAGATATGCCAGTACCAGCCATGACATTGCATGGTACGTGACTGCAACATTAAACATCACACATACCCAATGTGTGTCATGTGGCCTATATACCCAATAGCATTCCAGGACATATATGTGTCACTTTGTACAGAATGCAACTGCTATGCATATTGTGTATAGTTGCATATGTGTGCACACACACAACATGCTATGCATAATGTGTATAGGTGCATATGTGTGCACACACAACATGGAAGTGCAAAGCAATGACAGCTATGTGTAGTACTGTGGTCACTGTAACTGTATGGGGTGTAGTACCATTAGCCATCATCATCATGCATCATGTGGTCACTCAAGGCCACTAAAGTGTGGTAGACCACCACCTAGCATGCTGTACCTGAACTGCAGTGCCGTGGCTAAGTTCACAATTACACAGCCACATTGTACAAGGGTGTGTGAGGTGCCCAATTGGGAGCCTTGCATAACATGACTGTGTTATGTGTTGAAGAGTGTTGCACAGTCCCATGCTAGGCCCCTACCCCTCAGGTATATTATGTGTGGTGTGTGGATGACATGTGGGATACTGAAGTGTGACCTGGCAGCAGGTGTCTGGTTACGCTATGTGTAGCATGTTGAGGTGTACTGCATATGACAAATGTGTTATGTTGTGCACATGTGTGACAACTATGCCTATCCAATGTGCAGTACAGTGTTGCCACAGTTGTGTCTGGTGCTCTGTGCATTGCATGTGATTGAGGCAGCTACTGACTTTGCTGAGATGTTTAATGTCTCACAGCAAACATGCACAGCATGTATTATGCATAGGTGCGTGACGTGTACATGGCCTACACCTCACCTATGACATGCACATTTCAATACCAATTTTAAAGTGTTAACACACTCACCAGCATGTATCATCTGCCCTGCTGTCACACCAGAGGGACCTACAAGAATATGACACAGTTTGTCAGTGGCCACAACTGTGGCATTGCTACTGTGAGTGTGCTAAATTACAGTAGAACAACAGGCATAGGTGTACAGATACTATTCAAAATATCAGTAATGCACACAATAGGCAGCACAACTGCTAAACACAGTACACATCTCACATATGCATAATCTAACAATACAGGTAACAGTAGTCTACAGCTAGGGCATGTTACCTGCACGCTCCATGTCATCATGCTGGGTGGCTCCTGCCTCCATGATGACACATGTGTGATGTTGTTGGTGCTGTAGGCCAGGAGCCACCATGCTTAGGAGCAGTTCCTCCACTCCAGTGAGGGGGGGATGTATGGCCACCCCACCACCTGTGGCAAACTGTTGTCTATGGATATCAGATGCATGCCACCGGACATGTTTAATTAAATCACTGCAGTGATGGCATACCTGCTCATATGTCTGGTTATGCATGCTATGTCATTTACCCGACGAACAAGATCTTGCCATAGTGCAGTGCGCTCATGCTGGTGCTGGCTAGCCCTAGAAAAAAGCAGGGTATAGTGCTACACCAGGCTGTGGTGTATTTTCTGTTCCTCTGTGGCTATGTAGGAGGGATTCCTTTGATGAGCCATAAGCCTGAAAGATAATTAAACGATATGTGTGAGCAAGTCATGTGGCACACTTAACATTATACAGTACAGATATCAGTTAACTGCCATATATAGCATCTGTTCATCTGTCAGAGGATACACACGTTCAATACCACATATCAGTGCTCACCCCACAACTGGCTGACAGTGCCTGCCACACTCCATGTAACAAACCAGCATACACCAGTACTCGGCACACTGTATGGGATCCAATGCACAACCTCGCCACAGGGGTACATATCAAGTTAATGCATGAAGAAATATGTCATCCATTGCAATGAATGTGAAGTACAGTTACAGTATTACCAGTAACCCACCCTAGTCATTGATGCCATACCCCTACCTAACATATGTGCACAGTTGTTAATATAGCTGGCATACTGCTGTAACAGAGTATACATGTTGCTAGGTACACACGCAAACCTTGTAACACACATGTGATTGCAGACATGGTAGAGGCATCATTACACAAACATCAGGCATTCATACAACACACAAATGTATGCCAACACAGATGAGCCTTACCTGTGTACCTTACAGTACTGTGTGCCCCTACTTACAGATACCTATGCCTGAGGTATGTAATCTGTGCAGACTACAGGAAACACAAGACAGTGTTACCAGGAAATGTGAACATACACCATACTGCGCTGTTTAGGCCTACAGCTTCAGGTAGTACAACAGTTCAAATGTCAGCTGGATTCACCAGCAGTACCACTTACTGAGCATACATGTATTGCTTCAGCCTACAATGGCACACCACAGTTGTACGCAGGGAACTACATCACAACATATGCCATCCTACTATGTCTGCATCACAATAACTGACACATCTTTCTCTGGCCTCACACCTAGGACACAAACTACCATGACAGAAACAACCTCACACTAAGCTATCACACCATTACAGACCTTGCACACATTCACTGTCACACTCATTCCACCTCACATAGCAGGTATTGCACTGAGTACATGTGTGTGTGTGCATTGTGTCATAGGTAGGTAATACGCTATTGCCACTAGGGCCTACAGCAGACTAGCCATATGCTACCCTGGCCTTTGACAGACATGTAATTTGATTTCACTTGCTCCTGTCAACCGGATACACAGAGGTGATTCCCAGGGCATGTTACCTATCTCCCACACAATCATCAGGGGTATGTATGACATCTGCTACTGAGGAGTCTTGTTTGTTAATGCTGGGTGGTTTACTCCAGAGTATGGCATATTTGTGGTAGGAGCCTATCCCTCCAGCATGTGCTGTTTAGTGAGGTGGTAAGGATTAGGGCCCTAGGCCGTGTAGCTCGGTGGGATTGTGAGGTGTTGACATGGTGGTTGTCTGACTGCTATGGGTGTGACATACCTCTGTATGTTCAGCAGAGGTAACCTCTGGGTGGCCGGTATGCAACGCACTGTAGCTGTGGTTTTGTGAGTCAGTCTGCATAGGGCATGTGTTTGAGAGCAGTATTACTCTTTGTGAGGTATGTCTGTGGCCTTTCCACTTGCTGTAGTTGTCATGTGAGGTATATACCACATGGGGCATTGTGATGTGTAGAGGGGAACACTGACCTATATTTCCCTACATGACACAACGTTTGTGATGACACATACTGCGTAGACAAATTACAAGACTAGTGTGGCACTGTGAATATCAAAGGGGAGGCTACTGTCCACCTGTGCCCCATGTTCCCTTCTGACACCTTCAGTGTTAGGCAGGTAACCACCTATTTGGTAGTTACTGAGTAAAGTGTTTTGGAATGGGGTATGTAACTGCAGTATCGACACTGGTGTTCAGTCCATGCCTTGGTCACCAGGCACCTGTTGCAATACGTCTGACCCCGTGTCTCCCTCTCTCACTATATACACATATCTATATATATATCTATATATATATATATATATATATATATATATATATATATATATATATATATATATATATATATATACATGCTTGTAAACATCCATTGCTGTACATATACATGCACATATAGGCACATATACTGCCCACCTTTCATGGTGGGAATATCAATTATGAAACAGTTGTAAGACATACAATTATGCAATAATATTGCACAGTGTTGTGCAGAATGCATTTTGCTGTCCTCAGGCCGTAAAGCTGTAGCAGGCCTCACTGGCTGTAACTCTGCATTTAACCACCACATGACATATACCTGCACTGCTTGCTGTTTTCAATGCCACACACTACAACCTACATAGATATGTGCACATATCAACCTTCAACTATATCTATATATGTCCAGCCTTCACTAACAGTTGCAGTATGTCCCTTGCCCTATGCACATGTGCATATACATATAGATACAGACTGCTGCCACATATGGATGGTTCACAGTATGTAGAGTACCCTTCAGAAACATCATTCGGATGCCAGCAAATACATATCTGTTACATACCTTACCTTTGTATTTCTCACCTCTGTCTGTTGTACCTGTTGACGTTCTTTTTTTTTTCCTGGTGTCCCGTTCTGCCTCTGTTTGTCTGCCTGTCTGTCTGTCTCTGTCTGTCTGTCTGTCTCTCTCTCTCTCTCTCTCTCTCTCTCTCTCCGGTTGCTGCAATAATATTATTGCATGTGTGGACAGCAAGTACAGGCTGCTTTTGTAGGTATCTGCACATGTGCATGTGATGGCCTCAACTGGTGCCCACCATTTAGTAATTGCATGCAGCCTGCTGTGTGGTAATTGCAGTACTCACTGTGAGTTCAGGACATTGCTATAAAATGCTAGGTTAGGTAGACATAGCTCTTTCAGTTTGGCAGGGTGGGGCCCATGCTTCTTTGCTCTGGACACTGTTGTCTCAGTCAAAAGGTTGGTATATGTCTCATATCTGAAGCTAGGGTTGTGGCCAGTGATATGTATGTTGTACTGAAACCTGACTGTTGCTTCTTCCAGTACACTCTTCTCAGTGTGTAAGTTTAGTCACACCTCCTAATTCTAACACTGGATACATGGGAGTATGTACTTTCTTTTCGAATTACAGAATTAACTGGCATACAACAGTAGTTATTGCAATGTATTCCTATGACTTTCCTATTTTCCCTTTACATTCACTCATTGTAATGCATGATATATTTATTTCAGCACCAAGTTGTTGTATAACTGCTGTGGCTTAGTGATACTTCATGCAGATTGTTGAGTCCAAGGTGTGGGGTTCGAGACTGACATGAGTATTTTATTTTTCTGCTGAGCAGTACAAGGGCCTTGTCATACAAAGTGACAAAGGCACTTTTCAGCGGTTGTAAGCAGGTTTGCATGGATTTGTGTGAAGCTTAGCAATACTAAGCGAAGCTTAGCTTCGCTTAGATTATTTTAGCAATACTAAGCTAAGCGCACACATGCGCACATCGGTGCAAACCCGCTGACTACTGTTTACAAGTAAATGGGGATATAGGAATGTGGTGATTAAGGGTGCACAAAGAGGGGAAGACAGTAGGGAAACCAGCTCAGGATGTACAGGATGCCTGTGGTAAGGTCCATAGCTGACCATTTCTGTACCAGCAACAGCTGTGCATATGCAATACATTAGGAGTTATATTTGAAACCTTCCTCCCCTGAGAGAGGGGTGAGGACAACTAAGTATGTTGTACTACCAATTATGAATAACAGGCACATGCACTCTTTGTGTACTGCTATACTGTCATTAGTATGTTACTCACTTCTGAACAGTTTGTGGTTTGTTTCTGTTGACATTAGTACAGTCTGCTCAGGACATCTGGACATATTTCAGTACTGTGTATGCCTATCTACACCCTTGGTTGTGCATGAATACACAGGTATATAGTACTTTTGGGTAGGGGTGCAGAACTGCAGAGAACATTATGTATTATTGTGTGTTGTTTATCTTGTTGAATATACAGACTTGCTGTGTACCTGTTACTCTATAGAGGCAAGTAGTCTGTCTGAGTAGCTCCCACCTGTGGACATATCCAGATGGTAGACAGAGGTTGGCCTAGTATTATTTGACTGTGCACCACAGCAGTCTTCTCAGCACCTGAACAATGGCATTGTCACAGGTGGTTGCTAGCATTACATGGTTACATCCTTTGATATTTCTGTGTTGTACATCTACATAAGGGCATGCTTGTGGGATTCATTCTGCAGCTATTTGCAGAGTGTGTATCAGCAGACAAGCTGATATGTCTGTGTGTTTCTGACTCTTCCAGGCCTCAGATACTCTCAGGTATATATTTGAACAGCCTCACTGAAAGGTACATATAACTGGGATACACCTGTGATATATTTCAGACATTTTGCAGTTGAGACTTTGGGGGATTTAGAGCATATGTATTACTACACCTTTTCTGATGTGCAAGCAGTGTCTACTCACACTTATTGACATTTTTCATTAGGTGCAATTCCCTACCTTTCTGCCTACTGTTAGTACATTTCACAGGGAGTCAGAGGGGCACAGCTAACATTTGTTTACAAATCAGGGTCATCCCTGTAGATCAGTTACTGTTGGGAGGTCTGGCCTGTGACCTATGCAAATATGCCAGTGTTTATCCTGCTCTGATACAGTGTGGGGTTTGTAAGGTGCTACTGTAACATTATTCCCTACTAGCATGGCTGATTATCCTTTCACAGTCATGTCATGCAATTCCACAACACCTGCTGGTTAAGGCCCACAGAACAAGATTTGTGTTATGCCATTCCTATTTTCCCTTTACATTCACTCATGGTAATGCATGATATATTGCTTTCAGCACCAAGTTATTGTATATCTGCTGTGGTGTAGTGGTACTTCATGCAGACTGGTGAGTCCAAGGTCCCGGGTTCGAGAATGACAAGGGTATTTTATTTTGCTGCTGAGCAGTACAAGGGCCATGTCATACAGAGTGACTAAGGCACTTTTAAGCAGTTGTAAGTGGGTTTGTGCGATGCTTAGCGATGCTTAGCTAAGCGCACACAAACTCACACTCACGCACCCCCGCTAACTACTGCTTAAAATTGCTTACTCCCGCTAACCCCCTGTGCTAATTTCTTTTAAAGAAAAGAAAATGAGGAGATAGGAAAGTGGTGAAAAAGGGGGCACAAAGAGAGAAAGACAGTAGGGAAACCAGCTCGGGATGTGCAGGATGGGTGTAGTGAAGGTCCATAGCTGCCCATTTCTTTACCAGCAACAGCTGTGCATATGTTTGAAATTTGGTGTGAAATTTGAAACCTTCCACCCCTGAGAGAGGGGTGAGGACAACAAAATATGTTGTACTGCCAATTAGAATTATCAGTTTACATGTCCAGTAGACATTTGTGCAAATTGGGCAGCTATGTATGGGGCGTAATTTTTTTTGTGGGAACAGATTGCCCTTTTTTTTATTTTTTTTTCAGTTGAGAGTGGAATGTGAGGTAGAGGAAGTAGGTATATTTGGGGAGGTAGGTTGGGGAGGTAAACAGACAAGACAAACAAGTCACATACAGGGACAGAGTTTGACACATGGGGTGGGTGAACACAATTGACAGGGAAGGATGTTTGGAAATCGCAAGCCCATGAGCCCACAGATGGTAACAGTGGAACTGAGATCCCCACCCATGGGCAGTCACCACTGCACCTTCACAGCCCTGAGGGTGGCTGTGCTGAGGGCTGTGTAGGATGGGCAGGCTCACCCGAGAGACGCGCCACTCTCGCTTCGAGCTGGCGTAGGGGATCAGTGACTGAACGCTGGATCTCCCTACGCACCACAGCCCAGACTCTAGCAAGGGTGACAGGTGGCCCTCCTCTGCCCACGCTTGCACAGGGGGTCGAGCCCCATCCCCTGCAGTGCTTCCACCTGAAGGTGGCACAGGACCAGCGGAGGAGGGGAGCTCGGGCTGGGCACCGTACTTGCTGGTGCCAGGTGCACTCGCCAGCTGAGGAGGGACAGGTGGGTCTGCTGGGACCAGCCTTCCCATATGTTCTGTGAGTAGGTGTGTTTAATTACAAGTTAGACAACAGCATTCCAGGTTAGTTGTAGCAGCATGCAATAATATTCCCATTAACCCAACACACCAAGGTTCCAACAGTTGAACAGCAAGCATAACACATGCATTTATTGAACGACAGTGGATATTCCAACAGCATGCAGAGATGTTTGGTAGCAACAGGCCACCATGATTGTGGTGTTTGAACAGGGCACATGCATCAACATGAATGCAAATATTTATAGAACAGTAGGACATATGTCCTAACAAATATTTAAGATTACACATACCCATTCAGTTGTGGAATTGCATGGTTTATGCACAAACAGTAGGGTGTAGAAAAAAACCTCAGTTAACATCTTATAATTACCTTTACTCTACACTACATTCCTAGTGACTGCAAGTGTATATCCCCTACACGTATTATTACACTTGCCACCATGCATTAGGTTGTGTAATGGGTTTGGCTAGTTCAATATATACCTGACCTATATCTGACATACTAACTGTCCAAGATGCAGATGTTACTGCTACATATTTATTTATTGCAGTTATATATGTCTTTATCTACATATCTGGATGTTTTCACATGACATTTACACTTCAGTTTGTACAGAACCCTGCATTTCCTGAAGCCCACTGACATTTCTGGGGAACAAATTAACATGCTACTCATGTGCCAGATTTACTTATGCATGCCAGCCAGTAACTGACTGTTAAGGACTGTATATATGCTTCTCAGCTACTAGCACTTATATCACCCACTTTAGATGGGACTGCACAACTCTGAGTTGACAACACTTGTTAAAACAGTACTATTTGTATAATGCAAGGGTACAACAACATTTCTAACTAAGCGACACAGACACACTCTGGGTTTTAGACCTTTATTTATGACATTACACACTTGTCCACAGGTTCACTCCTTTATTTGTTATAACAGTGCATATGGAAGACATATTCAAGACATATTATACCTTTATTAATAGGTTAGAGCACTCTTTTTCAGGCTCACTCACTTATTGGATATGACAGTACCTGTAGAGATATTATTCCAAACATATTTTAACTCTCTGAATGGGTTTCTACACTCTTTGTCTGCCTCTCTGACGTTTTTATCGGACAGTACATGCAGAGGACTTATTCAGGCCATTTTATGACTGTATTATTGGACTATAACACTTTATTTCATGCTCTCTACACTATTTTATATAACAATACATACAGAATAATCACTAACCTGCCTGGTGGCACAGCCATAGCAGCCTATCAGCATAGGCTTGCTGATTTGCAGCATGGTCACCTGCAGCTGTAGAGTAAATGAGGGAATATTGAGACATACCTATCCATTATACAGAAGCAATTATCATTTCTTACATACTGCATTCCATGGCTACCTACCCAGTTGTGGGGCATCTTGCATCCCATGGGTCTCCTGTATCCATTGGTTCAGGATGGCCTCCTTCCATCGCTTCAGGTCTGCATGGTGGTGATGGACCTGCTCACCAGTCTGAGGAACGCATGTGACACTGATGAGGTCATGAGCTAACTGGTTCCAAGCCTCTGCCTTGTACTCTGTCCCTTGGAACTGGCCCTGCAGGAGTCTTGCCTCATGACAATAGACAAGGAGCCAAACCATGTATTTGGACTCCTCGATGCCCCAACATTGCGCTCAGAAGCGTGCACCCTCTCCTACACCAGCCATTCTAACTGCAGATGTGAGCTACAATCAGTTATGGCGAGTATTCCCACCTATGGGCCTTACATATGCTGCATTTCCCGCACTTTTTTGTGACTGGACATTTTTGACTATTCTCAGCTGACTGCAGACCTCCTTAGTCATGGTTAATCTACCATTTCTAAGTATATGCATGTTAACAGTGGCTGCTTCTCCTAAGCTGTCATGGCTTGGTGGTTCTGTACTTTGATAATGATGCACAGGGTCCTGGGTTTGAACCTTGTCATTCTTTTATTTTAATACTGTCTAGACAGGCTAGGGGGTGTGGCTGCATTTAAGCAATGTAGCTCTACGTTGCTCCACCATGCCCTATGGTGCCCTGGTTGGCCCGGGTCGCACGTCCGTGCAAACACATTGCCCTGGGTAAAGCGCTTTTAAACTCTGGGCAACTCTATTGTGCTGGGTAAGTGCTATTAAACTTTGGGCAACTCTATTGCACTGGGTAAAGCGCTATTAAACTTTGGGCAACTCTATTTAGCTAGGTAAAGCGCTATTAAACTTTGGGCAACTCTATTTAGCTGGGTAAAGCGCTATTAAACTTTGGGCAACTCTATTGCGCTGGGTAAAGCGCTGCTTAACGGCAGGCTATTATATATCTGGAACCTTTCAAAATATATATTTTCTTCACAAATACATTGGCCATTTCACTGCTTTTAATAATATTTTAATCATATATGTCAGATATTATTTCATATACTGATTTAGAACATAAATAAGAAGGGAAGTGGTGAGACTTGAACCATAAATACCTCTTCTTTGTGCAAACGCTCTACCATTACATTATTGCTATTTAGCTGACTTTGCATAAGTAGTTCTTATATGCTCTTCGATGTCACAATTGCTAACTGTGGTTAAGCAATGGGCACACCCGTGCACACACGCGCAAATATGGGCAGCTATATCGTGGATTTAAAAAAAATAATAATAATTTTTTTACGTTTCATAACTGTGATGGGATTTACAGTGTCAGGGAGTGCGGTGTTGGGTGCAAGTACATTTGAGCAAACTCACTGTTGTGTGCTGACATTATGCTTTTTAACAGCTTGCAGGGGTGTGGACATTTAGACTGCTCGGCAGTCGGACTCGCCCCCTGCTTTCCTACTCAGTCCGTGTAAGAGCTACGAATGAGTCAGTGTGCCCTCATGAATATTCATGGCATGCTGATGTCATACCTTTCAACTGCAGCCTCCGAGTAAGACATTTTAAGTCTTACATGGAGGTTTTGTGAATCTGGGGGATAGTCTAACCTATTAAGTAAACTGCTTAGTATGTTAATGGCAAGACAAAGCAGTGGTGACAAAGAATCACAATGGGCTATCCCCTTTTGAATTTTATTCATGGGATAATAATTTGTCCTTTCTCATAGCTTAGCTACAAAGTGCTTTGCCACTGTTTCATAGTCACTACAATTTAACTGAGCATAGTAAGGAATATTTTATATAACTGTACGCATTTCAGTATCCATGAATGTGGGATGCTGTTAGATGCTTTTTTGTAATCTATCCATGCCATACTATGGCTTTGTTTATCAACAAATTATCCTTTGTTCCATTAAATTTTTTATTACCTTTTCGTTCTATTACCATAACGTTTTTTTCCCTAAATGACCATAAATTCTGTCTCCAGGAAATACTTTGTACATTTTTGGAATGCAAGTTATTGGTCTATAGTTTTTGGGAAGGCTTGCTGGTTCATTCTTCAGGAGGAGTACAATTTTCCTTGCTGTTAACCAAGTCAATCCCCCAGATTCATGAAGCTTGCACCAGGTGCAGGCATAGTGTAGGCGGTATAACACCAAATATGTCTGCAGAGCAATTCATGTACGAACCAATTCCATGTGCACTACCGGCGTACGCCAGAACTACGCAGCCCTCGGCATAGGTATGCAAATCATCCCATGTGCAGTGTTGCACCATGCTAATGAAGGCATACAGTGATTCACAAAGTGGTGCAGGCGTAGCGCAAGCCCATGGAAATGTAAACCAAAAAACATGGTTTACATTTTCCCAAACAGAACATCGGAGTTATGGAAGCGGACCGGATGCATGCATTACAAAGTTAACATATGCTAATGGCCAAATACACAGCCAATGGCACAAGAAAAGATGCACAACACCTAAAAAAACAACATTTAATGTCATGTCCACTGTAACGCACAGTACAACTGCAGGGCATGTGTACACAAACAGAAATACAAAGGACATATATACAAATGGCAGAAAATCGCAATGTGAGACAAATCAGGATTTCACCATAATTAGCAATGGTAGGCATGGTACACCACAAGCAAGGTGCAAGGGTTGCCAAGGGCCCGTGACAGTGTTCGGTGCTGTAACTATGAATTAGTAGTCAATGCCATGCAAATGAGGCAGGTAATACTGAATCGCAAACGTCCCGCTGGAGTAAGGATGTACCAGACGGCGCAGCGCTATAACACCGAGGAGTGTATCAGAGGTGATACATGACATCAGCAGAGGGGTGTGCCACAGTATCAGTAACAACATTGAAGCTATGCAAATCTGGCCTGGCCATTGCTAAGCAAAGCTGCAGGACAGGAGTGGGGAGGAAGGTATAGAACCGTTTAGCTGAGAGCACACATGGTGCCCGAAAGCGCATGTGTACGGGGATGAAAATGTGCCCGAAACCCGGCAAGCGGATGCACATGCCGCAAACAATAGCATAAACAGGAAGGTCAGGGGAAGAAAAGAAGGAAATGCTGAAGCAGGGTAATTGGCGTACTAATGAGCACTTAACACCAATCGACTCACGGCGGCCAATCGATGCCAGAAGACAAGCCTGCATGCAGAAACCTGCAAAATAGGATAGGGGAGGAAGAGGATTGCAAAGAAAAGAGGGGAGGACTTGGAATGCAAAGATAGGAGAACTGTCATAGCAGAGCAAAGCAAACCCACAGTAGACCGGCAATAGAACACATTACGCAAGATAAGCCAGGTCTAGGAAAGTACAAATGAAAGCATGCTGCTGGATGCATGCCAGCAAATGGTAGGTGTAATGTGCACAAATGTAAACAGAAGGGCAGGAGGTAATTCATGTCAGCCAAATGTAATGCAACACCAAAAGCAGCACAATAGTGGTTCCGTGAATAAAACACAGAAGATACCCTGTAGCCACGATCGTACATACACACCCTATGACATCATCAGTCTTCACAGCAAAATGGTATAAAGTGTGAAAGCACCCAACACACACCTGTGTATTCCCAAGCACTGCACCATAGGTGTAAACAGATGGGGAACTTTTAAAATGTACATGTTGGGAGCTGCCATAGCTGTGATTCATCAGCATGTGTTACAGACCGGCGGTGTTGTGGAGGATGATGCCGACAACCACCGTAGGCCTCAGAGGAGGAGAAGAGTGTTCAGACCAAGGGTAACCTACCAGGGGCTACATGATCTGGAGATAGTAGAGCATTACAGGGTGGACAGGGACATTTTACAGCAAATAGTAGAGCTGTGCTGGCCACGCCTGAGAACCAGAAACAACAGAGGGGAACCCATCCCAGTGGACACGAAGGTATGTGTAAGCTTGTGAATATTAGCCACAGGTACCTTTCAAAGGCTAACTGGAGATATAATCGAGATCTCACAGGCATCGGCATCCAGGGTACTACACCAGTTCCTGGATGCCATGTTACCACATGCCAATGAGCATATATACTTCCCCCGAACTCAGGAGGGGTTGGCCAGCAATATGCATCACTTCCACCATGTGGCAAACTACCCAGAGGTACTGGGTGCAATAGACTGCATGCACATACAAATCAAGTCACCACCCGGTGAGTATGGTAGGCGCTACATAAACCACAAGGGATTCCACTCCATCAACCGCCAGGTCGTGTGCAATGCCCAAGGCTTTATCATGGATGTGTGTGCTGGTAGCCCTGGAAGCTGTCACGACTCCCATATCTGGCATGCTTCACAGCTGTATCAGGTATTTGTCAGGGAGTCATCCCATAAGGCCACCTTGTGGGGGATGCTGGCTATGCACTGGAGCCATGGATGATGACCCCCATCAGAAATGCACACACACCAATGCAAGAACGCCATAATGAGGCACACGCACAAACCAGAATCATCATAGAGCATGTGTTCGGGATGCTGAAATCATGGTTCCGGTGCTTGGACACATCTGGTGGAGCCTTGCAGTACTCTCCAGGCACTTGTGCCCAGATCTTCATAGTATGTGCCATGCTACATAATATGATCCTGTGGAAACAGCTGCAGCAGGGTCAAAATGGGGGAGGGCCTCAAAGCCCACCGCAATTGCCGGGGCCAACACAGGCACAGAGGGATCCAGACCATGGACACACTGTGCCAGCCCCAGTAGGCAGACAGAGGCGTGCTCAATATGCCTATGCCTTGGCAAAGAGGGAATGTATAGCACATACCTTGACAGTGTAGGCTCCCACTGACTGACACCCCTTTCCACCTGCACACACAGTACAATGGATGGCACACAAACATGACCACCTGTAAATTGTGATATATAGGTGGCCCACTGTGGAATCCTACATAGGCAGCCCTCAAACATTGTACACACAACAGCCATTGGAACACGGAAATGTCAACTCCTGAACAGTAGATGCACCTATCAGCATCTGTTGGTGCTGTGTGTATAGGTTCCCAGGTACATCGGCAGGTACATGCCCGATTGTCAGAGGCAAAACACCAAACGGGGCAAACAGTGGCTCTCGTCGCCACAACATAGAGTAAGCAACTGTCGCTTACTGGAGTAGAGGCAATCACAGGAACACATGTGTGTAAGCACTGTTCTACACACACTCAGCATGGATTCCCCGCTGCATTACTGAGGGGCTCCACAAAATGTAATCAGGGATGTTGTGCCAAGACAGGGGATGTACCCATGACAGGCATTCGTCAACCCAGCATGCTGTATCCACGGTCGTATGAAGGTGTAGCACAGTAGCGGGTGTAGCTAATTGTGATATGCATACCCAATGTAAACATCACATGGACATACCATTAACTGGACCCATCAATGTGTAAACTAATGGAGTAATCCATGTGAGTGTAGTGTGGAGTAACTGCTGTAGTGTACTTCACATACAAAATTACCTAATACATGTACAACCCCCAGATGTCCAAGTGGTACATGCAGTGACTGTCGTGCATGTTCCCGGTCCCACATCCGGCAAGGGATGTAACGTAATCCCGATGGCACGGGTAATGCATTCCAGATGCAGGCCATCAAAATATGTGCAGTACACATTAGGAGGAATAAGCGTTGCCCACAGCTGGTAAGCGATGTTTAAATACGACTCTACGGATATGCACGAAACAGGGCTAAGCTTCACCGACCACTGTGCAGACCACGGTCAATGATGTACAGAACAGGTGAAACCAGCATTAGTCACCCTTGAACAAATAGCACCTGCTCTGAAAGGTAAAACTACCACTGCCAGGAGTGGAACAGGCAAGCATGTATACAATCACCCAACACTATTGCTAGCCAAGATGTACATATGGCAGGGTTGCCACATTGCAAATGACCAATGTGGGACATATGCCAGATGTCTGCAGGCCGACACATACACCCGGCCAGTATGAAAACCAGAACGTTAGTGTTTTGCATTGATAACAAGCTAATTCTAGTAATGGTCGCAGGTACATGTTCCATGTCCTGTAACATGTAGGTGGGTCAGATACAGAATAAGTGTTTTATGCAAAGATTACATAAACTATAGGGAATATGTTTGTCCCAAAGTCGCAGGACATTTGCTATGTTCACAAATATGTCGCAGGACACATCTGCACAAAAAGGGACTGTCCCTCGCAAAGTGGGATGGGAGGTAATCTTAACCCATGGCAGGTGTGTAATGTGACAGGTATAGACACAAATGTGCAGATCCCAGGAAACACAGTATACACTGACAATCACACAATGAAAGGCATAGTGTGCCTGTCACCACCCCTGTCTGAGATATGTATATATATATATATATATATATATATATATATATATATATATATATATATATATATATATATATATATATATATATATATAATACAAATAGAAAGGCCGATAGTGTGATATATGGCAGTATATAAGGAGTCACTGACATCTGCAAATATATAGATAGGTCAACGACATTCAAAACACCTTTGAGGTACAAATAAATAGGATACTGCCAACTATGGAACGTGTCACACACCGACACGTGTAACCAGGAGGCTGAAAGACAGAAAGAACACAGTACTGGAACAGTAGAACTGTAAGAAATATGATGATAGTACGGACATGTAGTCACCGCTGCCAGTGGTGCGGACCATGTAGGTACCATGTACAAGTGTGGTCATGAGTGATGTAGCCTGTGTATGTGTGTGTTGAGGGTGCCATGTGTGTTTCCGTGTGACTGTAATGTGTGTGTGTGTGTGTGTGTGTGTGTGTGTGTGTGTGTGTGTGTGTGTGTGTGTGTGTGTGTGTGTGTGTGTGTGTGTCCGCATCATGTATCTGTAGGTGGCAACTTGGAGGTAGATGATAACGGTAGGTGCGGGCATAGCTAATCGTAGGCATGCGGTAAACACCTGTCCCACATTGGGAGGGACAGCCCCTCCTGGGCATGTGTGTCCTGACATGAAACATTACAAAGGGCAATTGTCCGAGAGTTGAGGACATTAGTATGTCCCAAATATTATGCAATAGTCACAGGAAATACTCATGCCTGTATGTAAGAAATGGAAATGTTACATGCAAACTGATAAGTAGGCAAGGTCCAAGAACAATTGGTATGTAATGAGGATAAAAGTATGTGCTATCCTGTGTACTGACCGTGGCTATATGTCAGCCTGTAAACACCACTGTGTGACCCGAAAGTGTCTAACTATGGCCATATGAAAAGGTGACAAGCCTTGCAATAGAGGGTCTGACACCAACACCACTGCAATGACTGCAAATATCTGGGACACACATACATGGGATAGCGGTCATTTAGAAATATCCCTGCACATATCGCCGTACATCCGGAGGTATGGAAGTATCAACTTCACCTGCATACCATATAGAAACCAATTAACAATGGTCCAAAGTAAATTCGGGTAACAGAAGTCTAGTAAGTGATAGCACTGTAATTAGGGAAGGGGCCTACACACATATATATGGACCACGTAGAAATGCAAGCCCACAAAACCATATATGCTAAGTACACCCGCCTACATCCCCCACACTGGAAACAATAGCAATACAGGCCGTAATCACAGCACAAACATCCAGTTAGTCAATTACATCTGCTGAACCATTAACATACCTTGTGAGAGACACATGTAAAGGCACCATGCAAAATTGTATCCGTTGTATAACGGAACAAACGACGATGTTACAGGTGTTTGCAATAGTCCGTTATCACACGGGTGGGATGACAGGTACAGTCACAGTCACAGGTAGAACCACATACTCAAGCCGTCACACACAATCCACGGGGGACATGACTCTGAAATACACTTGGCTCTACACATAGCAGTTGCAATTAAACACAACAAAACACAATACAGGCCGTCTCCCCGAAGGCAGGGCAAATGGCCAACGCCCAAGTGGAGAATTCAATTATACTCCACTGTTGCCGCATAATTGGAGAATGGAGTAGCTGCACAGCTGAAGTGTATGTAATTAGTCACAACGGAACAACAATTGGCGGCAGTAAACCACGTTGCAGGTATCGACGTATATAAGGATGACTTGCGAGATATGCAAATGTATGCTCATACCGAAAAAATTTCAAAGAGTGATACAGAACAGCGAGATAAAGACGAAATACCATAACGATATCAAGGTATGTACAACACTACCTGTATGTATAGTATGTTCTGTATTAAGTTATGTCAGCGTATGCATAGCCTGGTTTGCAGTAATTAAAAGTGTCCTCCATGCATAAAGTGGGAAATGGTATTTATGTAGTGATGTCTTGCTGATCGTACTAACGCTTGTAGAAGTTGTGAGTCCAGCAGTGGGCCACAAGGTAAACAGCATAGACACCACAAGGGATGCAACATGACGGCTTTAAACAGAACACTGTCATATGACCCACCGGCAGTGGCAGGGTATGTCCAACAAGTACGGGCCATAGCAGGGGATAGTATATGTGCATATACTGTAACAGTACACATGTGTATGGGCATATAACATCAATGACATGTCTAAGGTGGTCCCGCTGTGCAAGTATGCTTTGAATTATGGGATACCATGTAACATATGTGTAATGTATAGTACAGTAGATTGATATGTCAGACATGCTACACAGGAGAACAGGCATATGATGCATACCAAAGGTATCGTATAGTGATGTGAGTAGTATGTAATTAATTTATGTATAAACAGTTATGATGAAATAAATAATGTAATCCACTCTGTGTATTTGCAAAGGATGCAAACATTACTCCCATACTAGAATAGCAGAAGAGATGTGACAGACAAACAAGAACATGATTGGTGTGTACAATAACAGGATACATATGGCCTGTAGTCATGGGACATTGTAATAGAGTGACAGCTAATCTAAATGGAAGGGCTATTCCAGTAACCATGCATAAAAGACATGTAACAGCTCCACAGGTTCATAGTGGGGTACCATGCAGTCTGGCAAGTGTATGTGTAACAACAACCACAGTGTGCACACCAGTGGCACCTCTCTAGAGTAGTGTCCTGTGAACAGAAGAGCCATGTGTAGCCTGCATCTCTGCATAGTACAGCCACTGCAGTGATCCCTGACATACATGTGTCCACCATCCAACAAGTGAGGTATCACATGAACACTGCTACTGACTGTCGATGCGTGATGTACATAGGAATCTTGTCCCAAAGCATGGTGAGTGTCCGGTCTGAGAATGCAACCCCCAAGCACATCCCACACACTGTCGTATGGGTGCACATATCCATGAGCATCGTGCTCACAGTGGCTATTGTTTATGTCGCGTATGAGGAGTATATCCATTAACATATTTGCAGACATGGGCCCTGTGTTTGCAGCAGAAGTCACTCCTGAGTATGTAGCCCACAAATGTGTACAGACATGGTGTCTGAACAGCAGCCATGAACTTTAACCATCGTAGCTCAATAAACGTCATGGCGTTTTAATGTTGAGTTATGTAAATCTGTAGCTGTTGTGTAAGGTACACCCTAAGTGGGATGTTGTACCCGTGGATGTGTGTATAAATCCGGTGTTCAGAGGTACAATGGGTGTCGATGTACCAGCTACACACCCAGTACAGACAAGTGTGGACACGTAGAAGGATATCCACGCCACAGTGGCAATGTGGTAATTACAGGAGTGTGTGCGACATACATGTGTACTACG
This sequence comes from Protopterus annectens, assembly GCF_019279795.1. Lineage (NCBI taxonomy): Eukaryota > Metazoa > Chordata > Ceratodontiformes > Protopteridae > Protopterus > Protopterus annectens. The sequence goes on from NC_056735.1 coordinate 1,337,491,446, forward strand.
ATCATGTACAATGTGGCATGTATGTAGGGGACAAACACATATGTGATAATCAGTGGGTGGATGGTGTACTGCAAAGGTGATGTTCATACCAAGTGTCATGCAGGTTGTGGCCATGATGCTCATATCAGGTATCCATCACAGTGACACCCATATGGATGGGGTCTGTATCAGATGGTGGATCAACAATGGCACTTGGTATGCAGTGGTCTGTAAAGCTAGGCAGGGATGTCCTCTCAGTGGTAGCCTGTACCTCAGGGAAGCATATACCGGACATGAGGGCCCTATGACTGAGGACTGTGGTATGCCAAGTGTAACTGGAATGCAGTATGTGATATGGTATGCCAACCTCAGTGTGTGTGTGTCCCGTCCATTAGCCACTTTGCATAACATCCTGAGACATATGTGTTGATGTGCAGGTGGATGTGTATGTTGTCAATACCAGAATGGAGAACGGTGCTGAAAGGCAGTGAGAGGACAATGTAAGCTGTGTGGACCCCTGTGTCATCATCAACTACTCTGGCGACTGTATGAAAGGTGTTCAACAGGTGTAGGGGCATGCTGTGGCCCCAACAAGACCAACCCAGCTGGCATCAAAGGCCTGGAGCACAACAAAGACTCAGCGAATAATGTCCAAGATGATGTGCCCTATAGTCATGCAGAACAGTCCAGTGAGGTGTGTAGGGCAATAGTCCCAGTCGTGCATTGTGGCACCAGCTGTGTGGAGTGTAACGGTCGCTGTGTGCCAGTCAGGGGCCACAATGTCTGGTACAAGGCTATTACTGAATATGGTCAACATCACCTGTTACTGTCATGTTCCAGAGCGACAGTTGTATGTGTGAGCAAATGTGGGTATTGCATACGACTACTGACATACCACCATAATGCCTGGTGGTACATCTTGGAATGTGTCGCAGTAATGTGTACGTCGCTAGTTATGGAGTATGTGATGAGGGATACAGTCGCACTACCGAGGCTGACCAGTGAGATACCCCACCCATGGGAATGTACACCACTGTGCAACAGCCCCCGCCTGTTGTTGTAAAGTATGTCCATGGAACCGCACCACTAGAGTGGCGTCTGTTATCTGGTGTGTACCATCATGGCTATGTGTGGAATAGCGTGATCCATATTGTCGTGTATGTGCTAATGAAGTGCACTGGGGTATGTCTCAGCATTTGTATGTGCATTGACCACCTGCACGTGTGTCATGACATCAACTACCACTGTCAAACGACATCTGTAGTAGGTGTTGTAGTACTCATCTACTGTGTATGCCATGAAGTGTGTGGTGCCGGTATGTGGCTAACAAGGGTGAGTAGCATATTTTGATTC
>NC_056735.1:1337493277-1337520777 GCF_019279795.1 Protopterus annectens
TTTTTCTTTTGCGATTTTTTAAATCAGAACCATGTAATATTTTTTAAATTAACATATAAAAAAATAAATTTTTCAAAAAAAAAGGCTACTATTTTGGTTTACTTAATATTGAGAATTACTTCTATAATATACAAATTATGTACATTTATTTTTAACATGTTTATTCATATGGAATAAGGATTTCAAACCCATAGGCAAATAGGTTTATGTATTGAAAGTTGTTCAAAGGAAATGTAGCTTGGGAACAAGTGTATATAGCTTTAAATACTGGTATGAGTTTTCGCGCCATTAAGGTTATTTAAATGGATTTGTTTTAAAAAAACAATTCGTTCTGATGAAGCCTATATGAATAGGTGAAAGCGCTAAACTATCTATGTTATACTAAGTGAGTCTATTTTGTTTTATGTCGAGTGTGTATTTGTGAGCTGTTTTAATTAAAATTCAAGTCTTTTGTGTACACACGGCGTTTCCTCTTCAATTTGTTGTAGAGAAGATAGCGCTAGTGAGTACTTTCTTGTTCCTTCCTACAACTACCCAAACTTCTGCATATAGCCTAATAGTTGACTTTGACTTTACATTCTATAGTTGATATCCATCCCTGCAAATACCATCTAGCTAGCCAGTGTCCCATGTGTATCACATGTGCAACACAGGTGATACATGGCAGGATATTGAATTGCTGTACAGTGCTGTGTAGCTGTATATGGCAGAACACATACATGTAAAACCTTATGTGAGCAAGTCTGCAGGATCACAGGTCATGTCTGTTAAGGCATTGTAACTCTTTATATGTGACATATACACAGTATCAAGGTCGACTGCATTAATGTAGACACATCCAGTCATGTGCTGATAAGTAGGAACACCAGTACAGGCAAACAGACATGCCCACATCAAGACAGCATCCACATGGAGTATGAGCAATGTAATCAGGTGACACACACACATATATGGTGATAATATCCACTCACCATTGTGTCACATGTGTGTGACACAAACATTTCAGTGTCATGTAGATTTGCAAATGCAACTATTTAAATGTAATAAATGCGATACACATGTATGTTCAGCTGTAGCTCTGTATGTCTCTGTGAGTTACTGTGACCTGTCTCCATCATTATGTCTTCCAGGTATGTTGCGTGCAAGGCTACCTCCTTTTACCTGCTTGGAGGATGAGGCCCTCATCCCATACCTACTTGACAATCATGATATCCTGTTCAGCCATGTGCCACAGGATGCACAGCAGCAAAATGTGCTGTGGATGGAACTTCGCAGAAGGTTAATGATGTGGATGGCCATAACCGCACATGCCAGCAGGTGCACAGACACTGTACAGACCTCGTTAGATAGGTGAAACAGCATGCAAATGCAATCGCCAGGGAACAAGGTGCAACAAGTGGTGGACCACCAACCCAGCCCCCACTCACACGTACCAAGGAGCTACTGTCCGACCCGGGGACACCTGCAGAACCACATCCACAAGCCTTAACCAATGTTGTGGAGGTAGGTGTCCCTCAACCACTGATCCTGGAGTTGCCTGGTAAGTCAGTACTGCACCTATAACAACTATATTCCATATAGTTGCATGTGTCACTGTACAATATGTAATGTAACATCATATGCAAGGCATGTATACACACATGCCACATACTATAGTATGCTACTCTGTGTATGCACACATGTGCATACACCATAGTATATTCTAAGGTACTGGTGTATGTGTTAGCATGCACATTGCACCCTGTAGCCATCATGCATGCGTGGATAATGCTTATGTTGCTGTGTTACTCCTATTTAGGTACCTCTGGCATTCCGCTGCAGCAACAGCCCGTTGCAGGTGAGACTGTTATTATTTAACAGGCATCATAATGCACAGATCTATCTGTCATGTGTTCATTTACAACATGTACACATAATGTATGGTCCTGTCACAATATACAGGTTGGACCTGCAATGCATCACATTGCCAACCCATGTATAACACTTGCAAACTGTGTGAATCACCTCAACGACATGAATCCTCACAAACTGTCATTGCCAGATGTGTGGACAGCTGTGCATACAATGGTGGAGGTGCTGTTCATTGTAGGGACATGTACTACAGATCAGAACTACACATGTGGGGAATTCAAACAGTACTACACAGTGGGCTGGAGTATGGCCAGCCCATACGATTCACTGGTGTGGATCATAGCCCTGCTGTGAATGTCACACAATGTGATGTGGTATCTTGACATGTCCATGACATCTAGTGGCCTGGCTGCAACACTGCCTAACAAACCTGAAAACATATCCCACATACCACCCTTTGTCTGCATAACTCTGTCGTCAGTAGAGCATATGACATCTATGGGTGTATGTCATATGGGACAACACAGACATGTGAAATAGATGCCTGTCACAATAATTTGGCCAACACATGTACACACATGGCCATGGAGGATGACCAGAGACATGAAACAACACACACTGTAGATGTGATGTACTTGTGTGTACACCCTGTTGTACAATGGCTACACATGGTCCAACTATGGCCTTTGTGTAATGGTTATATTGTAGATGTGGAACACTAGACATCCTACAGGCCTGTGCACATCTTGTATAGGTTTGACATCAATCCACCACATAAGATGTGTTGAAAATCTTGAGGGTGTCACAACATGACAGCAGTCACCTGTACAGTATCCACATCGGCCCACAGATACAGTACATTCCTCTTGCTGGTGCCGGACATCAATATCATACTTGCTCCTTGTGTGTATGTGTGTGGTACGCAGATGTTATGTGGGACATGGTGTACCGACATGTTTGCCATGTCTGGCCATAGTCAACAGGGAGCAGCAATATGGTTGCAGATGTGCAGGGGTGTCATCCATATACCCTTCAGTGACCTGTGTCACAACTTCCACATCATGGTTTAATGTGTATACACCTCAGTGACATGGGTCACATTCCACAGTATATATGTATTGCATCTGAACACAGCCATGGCTATGAACTGTGTTTGTAACTCACACTGTATAGCAATAGAGACACCTAATGATTCCCTGCAATGGCCATGCACATCAGCTAAATGTGCAGTATATTTCTAGGGCGGACAGACAACACTGCATTGGGACACCATTACCCCACTGTATATTTGACAGGACACCATTGTGTTAAACATGTATGCATGTCATTGCACACATCAGCAGATCACATGTCATACTACATGTGATTGTCAAGGTCATATCCCACAGATCAGGCAGGTGTACTGTTAACCTGTGCTGGTCTACATGGTGTAACACAGGGATGTATGCTAACTACTACTATGATTGTGTAATTTGCATGCTATCTGCTATGACACATGCATGCTGTTGTGTGCAACCCATGGATATATGATAACTACCACAATTATTGTCTGCACTGCATGCCATCTGCCGTATCACATGCATGTTGCATGCCTTCTGTCATATCACATGCAGGGATGCAAGATAACTACCACTATTATTGTCTGTGCTGCATGCCGTCTGCCATATCACATGCATGTTACATGCCTTCTGTCATATCACATGCTTGTGTGTGTGTGTGTGTGTGTGTGTGTGTGTGTGTGTGTGTGTGTGTGTGTGTGTGTGTGTGTGTGTGTGTGTGTGTGTGTGTGTGTGTGTGTGTATATGTGTGTGTGTCTGTTGTATAGATTGTAATGTACAGTTCTTGTCTGCCCTCATAGGTGATGTAGTTGCATTCCCCTCCTGCAGCACATCTGATGTTAGTGTCCCCACAGACTTTAGCAGTGATAATGAACGTATGATTGAGGCACAGGCAGAGTTGTCAGGGGCTGAAACTGTGCCATTGGTTGGCATTCCAGGTATATCCACCTCATCCCCGCACACAGGTCCCATGCCTGCACATACCCCATCAACAGTGACCATAGAGGAAGGACAGTTGGCACGTGGTAGCTTGGAACAAGAAAGTGTGGGGATTATGGAAGGTGTACCTGCACACCATGGTGTCAGCTAACTGACTGGTGGTGCTCCGCACAGACACGTGGCCTGTGCTGCTCGTAGGAGGACCTCAGGCCAACATGCTCCTGCAAGACAGACCGCAGCAGCTAGTGTCACCAGATGCATGTTTCAGGCTGTAATGGAGGCACAGGCATATGCTGAATGGCACAAATAATAAGATCAGAGGCTTCAGAGGGCTGCTGTCCATTCTTTAAACAACATCCAGGCAATGGTAAATGTTCAACAGGAGATTGCTGAAGCTTTGGATAGACGGTTGGGTGACATGGTTGAAGTCCTTGACCATGGCATGACAATCCGCGAGCATGAGCTTTCTGTGTTGGAACATCTGGTAGGAGTGAGGCATCGGGCACGGGGATGTAGGCCTGCTACATAACCTGTTTTAGGTCTACGTGTATGAGCTACCTCACATGTCTGCTCCCATAATGGCGGTAGCAGCAGCAGTGCATCTGGTGCTTTGCTGTCCACACCATGACACAGCAGGCCATGTGCATGTAGCCCGGGACAGTCCCAACAGGGACATGGTTCCAGTGGACAAGTGGCATCAGGCAGTATCCAATCTGCACCTCTGCCTGGTAGTGCCCGTGCAAACCCTGGCAGACACAGGTCACATGTCCGTGCCTGGACACCGTGAACTGTAAAACTTGGCCTGTACAGTCTGCAGCTTTCAATAATACCCCTGTGTAGGCCAGGCACATGGCAGAACTGTGTGCATGCATACACACACACACACACACACACACACACACACACACACACACACACTGGAAACATATGTAGGGCACCGCAACACACACATGCATAACATCCACACATGACCAATTAGATCAAAGGCCCTAATCCACATGCATGATATCATCCAATGGTGCAGCCTAGGCCTCTGGCAAATATTATCACCCTGTGCATATGATGATGCCTGTGCCGCATCCCTGACATCAACACCATTGGTGCAGGGACATGCTCATATGGTCTGATGCACAGGGTGAACAGACTAGGAAGATAAGTGTAGTTTACAATTGTTGAGTACTGTTGACAGGCAGCAGACATACCATGTACTACAGGTGTACAATGCATTTCATACTGTTAACAGTATGTGTCTTGTGTAACAACAGTAACTGCATGCAGGTCATGATGTTCTGCTGTCCTCCTTCATGTCTAATTGCACATGCCGGTGGATGTCAGTGTTTGCAGTTAGTGTCCCATATGTCAATGTGGACTACTCACAGGTATGTATGAATATACCAGCATGCACCATGTAGCTGCCACATAACAGTGAGAATGTCCCACGTTCCAAACACATGTAATGATCCAACAGCATGATAGCTGTGTGTTAAGCTGCTGTGGCTACAGATGTGACATCACAGGTACAGTTACATGGAGTGGTAAGGTAAGAGAGCGATCTAACTGATTACAAGGGTAGAGGCCAGTGGGAAGTGTGATGCCTCATTGGGAATCAGTAATACACGTTCCCATGAAAGGATGCCAACACACAACTGCACCCACACACTCAGGTATTGACACACATGTATTCAGTGACACAGTAACACACCCACACACTCACGGATTCACCGACACAGTAACACACACTCGCACACAGTTGCTACTGGTGAGGTGAGGACCCCTGCCTATGTGCAAATCATCATTACAGTACTGTGCATCTACATGATGCACCACATAGAATACACATGTACAGGTAGTCAGTATGGCCTAAGATTGGGGACATCAACATGGATAGTAGAATGCATCACCTGGATGGGGGGGTTATCAGTTCAGTATGGTAACATACATCCTCACTCCAGGGACCAGACAGCCATACATACACACACACACACACACACACACACACACACACACACACACACACACACACTCACTGTGGCATTCAGTATTGAATACACCTATGTCACGCATATACAGATACCTCACATGTGTGAGATACAAGCCCTTGCCTATGTCCTGCTTTCTACATTGCAGTCTGTACAGATGTGTACACTAGTGTACAGGAGAGTGAGTAACAATTGAGATGTATTTCCCACCATACGTGACATATATGGACACACACGCAACCACACATGCCAGTAATGTAAATCAAAGATCTGCCTAGCTCATGATATGTATGACAGACTTACAGCAGTATTGCATGCGTTACAAACTGTACTGATGCTTCCTTTGGCAACAGTGCTGATATATGCACATGGGATGTCTTAACTGTTAATAGGTGTCAAATGATTTACCTTCGCTGTCACCCTGACCGCTGTCTAAGTTGTGGGTTATGTCCTTCAATTAACAAAACCATTGCTTACCGGTTACACAGGTTATTGTAGGACCACTTGTGACACACCTGTGAGCTATCCTCAGCAAACATCCATCTGCAAAGATGCCCCACCACTTAGTTATTTCCACGCATCTTTCCATACCTGAGGTACATCTTTCCATACAATCAGCATATCACTATATACAGTTGGCAATGTTGAGGCTGCATTGCAACTGCATGATGTACTAGGATACATGTCACCTGCATACATCAGCAACTGCACACACATGTTATCTGAATGCACAACACTACATGTACATGTGTGTAGGTCCTACAATCCTGTCATTTGGGCATATTTGTAGGCATTGCAATTGGTGGACATGTGTAATGACATACATGACACATGGACTGTTGTATGATATGATAGGTATAATGGGAGACCGGTACAGAGGGAATGTTACCTCTGTCAACATTGACATCATACCTTATGTACTGTTAGCATTCAGCAGCCATGGACCTACATTCCATGTGCATGTGTGTAATGGCTGTAGCCACCTGTTTGCACAAAGGACAACAACAGCTATGCTATTTACATGTATGTTGTGTTTGTGGTATGTACATACCCAGGGCAGGTACATGTATGTCATATCCATACATGAGGGTGTGTACTGGTGTACAGCAACAGTAATCTGCTAATGCTGGAAAGTACCGAGGGCCCATGGTATGTGTACAGCTGAGCTGGTTACAGACAGTGGTATCATTGCATTGCATAACACATGATTCAACTGTGTCAGTACATGGGTACTCTCTACAGTTGATGTAGAGCTTGGTACAGTCCACTGGTCAAGGGTCATATGATGGTGTACTCTTATATGTCCTACAACATGTATAGATGCATATTGGTGGTCCAAGAGCATGGTGGTGTCTGAGGTTTACATCCTAGAATGCAGCATGTGACACTGTGTCCTGCACATGACTCATCTGTGATGTCTTTCATGGGGGTACCGGTCAGTACATGTGAGTGGCCTTTATGTATGTGGGGACACCACCACCTGGAGAGGTCCGTACCTGTGTTATGGCCCACATGTCTGGTTCTGAGGTATATGGTGGTAGTGCTATTGTGCACTACAGAGCTATCAGCCAGGTGTTCCTCACTGCACAGATGTCAGTACTCCCTATTGTTGGATCTGCAATGACCAGCTGTGATTATGGACGCTACACATCTAGCACTGGTTAGCATAAGAAAACAATGCAGTTGTCCTGTAGATGTCAGGGTGTTATCCTGTGTTTAGGACATTTGCCTTGGAATGGCACTGTATGGGTGGATACGACTTGGGTATTACCCCCACTCCCTTGAATCATGGATGAATGTGATATGTATCAAAAGCCTGTCTATTGTCAGCCATGTCATCCCAGAATGACAAACACTGGACAACCTCGTACTTACAGCAGGACATTGGCTCATTGTGTTGTTCAAGCAGTTGCCACCTCTAGCAAGGCTCATTGTGTTGGTCAAGCAGTTTCCACTCCTAGCAAGACATCACTGCGAGTGGTGATATTGTGCTTGGTATAGGATGGTACATCTAAGGTGATGGACAGCAGCAGACGTTGTGTAAAAGACTGGTGTCAAATATATGTAGAGCAGTGTTCCTGCTAACAATGACAACTACTAACACCAGAGCCCACTACAATGTGTTCTTTATGTCTACCTGTAATAGCATGGCCACTGTGGCCTTCCATGTTTAGAATCAGATTGCATCCCAGTCAGCCCTGTGCTACTAAGTGTATGAGCATGCCCAGTATAACCTTGTGTAGATGGACACATAGTGCATTCCGAACAGCCCTGTGCTACTAAGTGTGTGAGCATGCCCAGTGACACCTTGTGTTGGTTATGTGCCTCTGTGCATGGGCATGGCCATTGTAACCCTGTATAGTGGTAGTAGTCGTTCATTCCACAGATGGGCATACTCCAGGTCAGGATGAATTCCTACTTTAAACACACAGGTTCACAGGTATGTACATCTTAACTGCCAGCATCCCTGTTGATGTCCACATTCCTAGAAGGTCATAATGACAGCCTTGAAATCTGTAGTCTGTGTGGAGTGACTCATAAGTATGTAGTATTGTAATAATGATCTGTAAATAGGCAGGTGTTCCATTCCCACCATTGGCGTGTGTGTGTGTGTGTGTGTCTGTCCCCGTTTGCCAGAGGACTGTAAATTGCTTTTAGACTGCTCACACTCCATACAATTTGTATACCCACCTTTGGCAGGGCTGATGATGACACCCACCTACAAATACACCTCTGGGAGTTCTGTGTTCCTGTAATCTCTGTAGTGTGTTTTGTAACTGTGTAATGCTGTAGTGTAATAAAGTAGTTAGGTTGGTGTTCTAATCTCACACTTGCCATGTGTGTCCCCTTCTGCCTGAGGACTGAGTAATGCTTTTAGACTGCTCACACTCCATACATTTCTTATACCCTCCTTTGCATGGCTGATGATGTCACCCATCTACAAATACACCTCTGGGAGTGCTGTGTCCCAGTAATCTAGGTAGCGTGTTCTGTAACTGTGTAATGCTGTAGTGTAATAAAGTAGTTAGATTGGTGTTCTAATCCCACACTTGCTGTGTGTTTGTGTGTCCCCATCTGCCTGAGGCCTAAGTAATGCTTTTAGACTGCTCACACTCCATACATTTCTTATACCCACATTTGGCAAGGCTGATGATGTCACCCATCTACAAATACACCTCTGGGAGTGCTGTGTCCCAGTAATCTTGGTAGCACGTTCTGTAACTGTGTAATGCTGTAGTGTAATAAAGTAGTTAGGTTTGTGTTCTCATCCCACACTTGCCGTGTATGAGTGTGTGTGTGACCCTGAGGACTGAGTAATGCTTTTAGACTGCTCAAACTCCATACATTTCTTATACCCACCTTTGGCAAGGCTGATAATGTCACCCATCTACAAATACACCTCTGGGAGTGCTGTGCCCCAGTAATCTCCATAGTGCATTTTGTAACTGCGTAATGCAGTAGTGTAATAAAGTAGTTAGGTCAGTGTTCTAATCCCAGACTTGCTGTGTGTGTGTGTGTGTGTGTGTGTGTGTGTGTGTGTGTGTGTGTGTGTGTGTGTGTCCATCTGCCTGAGGACTGAGTAATGCTTTTAGACTGCTCACACTCCATACATTTCTTATACCCACCTTTGGCAAGGCTGATGATGTCACCCATCTACAAATACACCTCTGGGAGTGCTGTGTCCCAGTAATCTTGGTAGCGCGTTCTGTAACTGCGTAATGTTGTGTAATAATGTAGTTAGGTTGGTGTTTTAATCCCAGACATGCCAAGTGTGTGTGTGTGTGTGTGTGTGTGTGTGTGTGTGTGTGTGTGTGTGTGTGTGTGTGTGTGTGTGTGTCTGCCTGTGTGAGACAAGTACAGTGCTTTGTAGAGTATGCACTCTCTGTACAAATCACATAACCACCTTTGTCATTCCTGCTGTTGTCACCCACCTAGGTATACACCTGTAGGCATGCCGCAACCCAGTATTCACCATAGCACGTACCCTAAACACGTATTGCTGCAGTGTGATATGGTAGGGGTTTGGATACAGGACATGGCAAGTGTGTGTTTGTCTGTCAGAGCCTGTGTAGATGTGGCCGTGATTGTCTTATCATTGGACATGTTTGGGAGCGGATTTTGTAGTTTTCCTATATGGTATCCATCTTATGAGACATTGGCCACCTCACGTGGAGTACAGCTGTCAGTCAGCCATGGGACTGTGTTGGCAAGCCACACCCATACATCTAGAAAAGGCCTGGTGAACAAAGTATGCAGCCCTACCCAGTATATGTTCCACACTCGTGTGCCATGCGCAAACAAACTTGCCTAGGATATCCCGTTATGTTGCTAGTACTATGCACATTGATGACAGATAGTAGGCATGGTATGAATGCAGTGGCCTGCAGAGGACATGGCACCCTGTACAGCGGTACAATAGGCACATATATGCGGGCATTGTGCCTTCACTATGTTCTACACTGAATGCCTGCAACATATGTGGTGCCATCAGATGTGATCCACAGAGGCCAGACAATGCTGTACACATGTGCCCTGTATGGACCCATGCCACTGACAACACGGAATACCTGTAAGATACTATCCATGCAGGTACAGGGTTGACCTGCTCACTATAAGCAGGTTTTGCCACATCAGGCCAGTATTGGCATATCAGAGGATAACAGGCTGTGTACACAACATGTGTCTGCCAAACCAGGTACACCTGTACATGTCACTGTACAGTATTGTGGGACATGCACATCCCAGGCAATGTCCATGTGAAGGACTATCAAATACAGACATGGCATGCATTACAAAGCTATGGCCATACACATTGGTAACCAGGATGTCAGGCCAGATAATGCAGTACCCATCTGTGTGGGACATTGCAGACACTACAACCCTGCACTGCACACCACTGTCGGGTGACGCAATGCCAAGAATTACCCCTCACCCAGCCTTGTACAGCCAACTTGCACAGCCAACCACTACACACCCATGAAGCAATGCATACCTGCATGCCAGTACTGGCACCCTGTGTCTGCGTGTGGGTTGTGATGCTCCCAAATCACAGTCACTCCCAGTATAACCCTCGTTGGCATACCAACAGATGTCAAGCACTTTCACATGTCCTAGCCCATATAACCTCCAGATATCCCCTGTGGTGCATGTGGTCCTGTGCATTACTGCAGTGTGGCAAACTAAGTAGTTACGTTGTGTATTTGTGGCATTAGCAAAGGTGTCAATGCATATCCATTAGAGAGTGTGGTTGTAGTGACAATGGCATCCGTTCATGTGGACAGCCATGTGTGCCACACCTAATGTATGTCTACTATATCTCTGTTGCAGATGTCACTCACCTACACACATATATGTTCTAACAGCACAGCAACTTGTCACCTTTGTGGCACATGTAGTAATGTCATGCACATGTAATAGTAATGAGTAATCAGTCATGGGTTTGATGCCTGTACTGTTCGGTGTGTGGCAGATGATGCTTATGGTTAAGTCTCCAAGCCCTTCCCTGGTGTACTTTGCGTGTCCCACCCACACACTCTCTGGTGGATGTGAAGGAGTACACCTGCACAGCAGCAGCATGTGTATTGTAAGTGATGGACATGGTCAGGTGATGGCCTCTGCACCTGTTGCAGTCCTCCTCTAGCTGACTGCATGTGGTACACCTGTGATGGTGTTCCCATAGCCATCCACATGATAAACACAGTACACTATCTAGGGAAACGTTATTTGGCCATGACAGTCGCTGTGAGTGGTACATGGATCTGGTGTTCTGACACGGCATCACAGATGATATCTGGATGTACCTCGATAATTTTCCTCAGTGGGAAATAGCCTAAAGACAGGAGGGTGATGTGCCACACATGACTACAGCATGTAAGTGTAGCTATGCTGCATTTAGACTACTGCCTGTTTAACATGTGTGTGGTAATGGCTATTCTTCATGTTATAATACAGACATGACAGTACTCTGTTCATGAGGGACCCCATTCTGTAGGGCCATCTGTGAACTGGTCAGTGTGTGCAACCATTTGTTTCCTGTGTTACACACTGAACACACATCTGTGCACAGCAGAAGCATGGTGTGAGGATTGCAGACAGTACATGATGATAGGGATGTGTTACTGCCATTGCATCCCTGACTGGACATGTGTCAGTGGTATGACAGACACTGTGTGGGGTTCCCAGTCACAAGCCAATAATGGGCAACTGTTCATAGCTGCGGTCACACGTCTACTACACATTGTATGGATGGCATGCAGTATATATGCATGTGTTGTCCTCCCTCTGCAAATGTATACCATCTGTTGTGTTGGGTTGCTGGTGATATCTATGCATGCTGTCATAGGTAATCCTGTATGCTGTTGTCTATCACTAAGCCATATGTGGGTTTAAAATTCAACACCATAGGCTGAATGGGTTGGGAGGTCCCTGCAGAACCTCCTGTCCCACTTCAGCTGACCACAGCACAGGGCACTAGCACATCTGGAGCCCAGCCATAGACATCAACCTCTGTTGGCTCTGCACCACCTTCTGGTGGTACCACCACTGAGGATGGAGCATGTCCCCCCTGGGTACGTGACCGGATAGGTACATGTCTGCTGTCATGCGGTCCCGGACGTGTTGTGTTGGTGGCTCCCTAAGGGGTTCTGAAGCCAGATACGCCAGCTCAAGGGTGGAGTGTCACATTTACAGGGTGATGCTGCCCCTCCTGGACAGCCCCGAGCACTGCCTCCTTTGCAGCTGTGTAGGTGCAGTGGCAGTTGCCCATGGCTGGGGACCTCAATCCCACTGTTCCCATGGGCTTGTGAATGCCGAACACCCATCCCCGTCTGGGGTGTATCCCCCCCACATGGTTCATATACCAACCCTGTATGCTGTCTTTTCTGTGATCCTACCTATCCTCCATGGCCATACCTACACTCCTTCCCCAACATCTGACCCTCACCTATGGTAACATAAGGCCAATCAGCTCCTAGGACAACATCTGCCCTATACATAACTGTCCATTACACACACGTGCCCACTGGACACATGAAACCCTTGTAATATGCATCACAACATACTCCTGTTATCCTCACCCCTGTCCCTCAAGCGCACGATCCTGGTATGCACATCACTCCTACATGATCCAGGTACACGTGATGAGGATGACTTTGTACACACAACACTACCGGTCCCTCTATGGTTACCCCATTTACCTTTATCATGATGATGATGTTGCACACAGCACCTTGCAAGAGTACTGTTCACACATAATGATTGGACAGGTACTGTTGTGTTAATGTATGTTACATGCACAGAGTGATGTATATGGCCAATGTACAACTATTTGCGTGTATGACTGACACATGTCTGTCTGAGGGAGTCTTGAGATCACATAGAGCAACATCACTACATAATACAGACATCACTGGTGTTTCCTGTTTCATTCATTTGTAATGCTTTGTTGCCACATGGTATGTTCCTGATACATCTCTATATATGTATGTACCTATATGCTAGACATAAATACTCACATATACATCTACATGTTGGGATACATTCCTATACTGTTGAATGATGCAATGTATGATATGTTTGTGGTACTGTCCATTGTCTGTATATCTGCCCTGGTGTATTGGTAATACACATTAGCTGTGTGCGCATGGTCCTGGTTCCGACCCGTGCAAAGGACGTTTATTTGGTTGCAGGGCAGAACAAGCCCATTGGATACGGAGGGAGTAAGGTACATTAAAGCAGTAGGGAGTGGATGTGCATGAGTTTGCATGGTGTTAAGCACTGCTGACCTCTGGTTACAGCCTCTTACACTCGGTTAGCCTCTACATTGCTTTACCAGTGCAATACTCGCATATTGGTAGCCAAACATGCTTACACCCGCTCTCTCCCATTTGCAAATGCATTGACATTGGTGCTTGCATCTGTCATTCACAGCCCTTGGTGGGAACAAGGACCACAATATTACCTTGTGATGCCTATTACATCAGACTACATGACTACAGTATCGGGAATGGCTGCCCATTAGGCGATGGCATGGTGTTCAACTGTACGGAATCAGCGGCCTATCCAGTGAATTAATCATATTAATTGTGTATTCCTCATACAATCGCTCCCACCTTGCGATGCCTATTACATTGGACTACATGACTACAGTATCTGGAATGGCTGCCCATTAGGCGACGGCATGGCGTTCGACTGTACGGAATCAGCAACCTGTGCAGTGACTTAATCATATTATTTGTGTGTTCTTCATACAATCTACTCCTGTCTGGCTGATACATGGGAACTGAGGCTCTTCAATATAGACAAGTAGTTGGGTTGTGGGAGCCACATCCATCAGCCGAGTCATGCTACCGCATACCTATTATAGGTTTGCCACCTTTTCAATTGGCCAAGGTGGGACTTTAGGGTTACCACCTGTCCCACTTTGCGAGGGACAGACCCTCTTTAGGCAGTTGTGTCCTGCGAAAATAATCAAGACATTGCAAATGTCCTGATTACAGGACATTATTATATTCTACATTTCATTAATAGTTGCATAAAACAGTTATTTTATATATGAAACTTCTATATGTTATGTGAAGTAGCATAAGCAATTCAAATGTTACTAGATTAAGCTTTTATTTGTGCAAATAAGTATAATTCTGTACTATGCATGGCTGTAGGTATGTTTTGTCCTGGAAGGTCTGACATTTCTACAGAACATGTCCCACTTTGGACATTTGGAAAGGTGGCAACCCTATAGGACCTGTATGTAGAGACATCAGACTTTGCAGGGCAACACATACCCACAGGCAGTAGAAAGGAAAGTACTTCACTGTTTTGCCTAAATAAAAGGTTCTTCTTGTAGCATTATAGTTGCTTATACTGTTTCTTATAACATTTAGGTGTTTCAGGTACAAAATAATTGTCTCATGCAACTACTACAGACAATATAGGAAATCTTTACCCTAAATCACAGGACATTTGCCATAATTACATTTATTTTGCAGGACACAATTGCCCAAAGCGGAGTGTCCCTCGCAAAGGTGGACAGGTGGTAACCCCAACCCTATTATTCTATCATCTTTCTAAGGTAGTCGGCGGAACATGTTCTTTCTCTCACTAGCAGACCTCTCATACGAATGGGGAAGAATAAATACTGAATCAGGGACACTGCATAACAACCTCAAGGACACATTTAGAAGGTTGGTGCTATTAACCTGACACATTGACGGACCCAGAGTACATATGTATTCATACACATTGTCTCAGGTACATGCTGTTTAAGACTCTTACATGTTGTCATTATTCATTATGTGTATTTTGCCACATTTCCTCCTAATATCACTAGTTCTAGGAGAGTTTAGTTGGGACTGTGTTAGATTCTGATTCGTAATCATGGACGTCCCTGGTAATTGGGGACAGTTCAATGATATGGTCCCTATGTGCTCCCCCAATGGTTTACGGACTGTCCAGTAGATGTGCTCTTAAGGTTTGGGAGGCATGGGCATCTGCTATACCCACATCGGAATATTACTTACATCCACAGGGCGGTCATAATACATGTCTGCCAGCCAACACCTGCACGTATATAGGCCCATAATTGCATACCCATAGTTCCCCTACCTGCCACTACTCTACAGCACTCATTCTTACTGTGGGTGCAGGTGGGATATGAGCACACCCTACACACTGCCCACTCTCCCTGTGTCGGGACACATGTCGTACGTTGTGTCAACCCATGTGATATCAGGCTTGCACAGCATACTGTTCCATGTACAGCTACATCTTGGTCGCAGTAATCTTTACTGGTATTGCCTGGAAGAACAATTTCTGGTGTCCCACAAGGGACGTCGCTGTCCATGTTTAAAGTGTAGACCTTGTAGATCTCTCCCACTGATAGTTTCCTGCCGGTGGTCTGGGAAGCAGTGTTGTATTTACCTTTATTGCGTGTCTGTATGTCTCACCGGCCTAGCTGGGGGGGGTGGGAGGTAGACGTTTGTTGACTGGACCTCCCACCAACATATGCCCGGTCTGAACATATGTTACCCATAACTGCTGTAACATAACTTAGGTATATACATGTGTATATTTACTGTAACATATATATATATATATATATATATATATATATATATATATATATATATATATATATATATATATATATATATATATTTACATTAATATATATTTGCATTAATATATACAGATATATCTGCATATGTATTCATACATGTATATTCATATCTTGCTATTTGTGTGTGTGTGTGTATATATATATATGTATATATATATATATATATATATATATATATATATATATGTATATATATATATATATATATATACATCTGTGTGTCAATACATTCCCCGCTCATACGCACTTACACATGCGTGATGGTGTTTATATATGCTTCACCAGCATACTAGTGCCTTATTCATTATAACGCCGACACTTCACTCCAGTTATCTTGTAATCGGTATTTAACACGTTATACAGTAGACACATGTCATAATATGTTCATGTACAGATTACCAATGGTAATTGGAATGTGATACAGTGTGATTCGACCCATCCCTCTTCTGCACAGCCTATTATTCCATCTACTGTCAATGTTTGTATGTGCACATTCCTATTATTTATGTCAACAAATGGAATGCATGTGTTACAGAAATTGTACTTCAACATATTGCCTGCATGTGTGTATGCATATATACCTATTATGAACTAGTTGACCTCCACGGGGTGGTCCATTTGAACCAGCCCATCCAACCCTGGCATGCCTGGATCCATAATTGCATACCCGTAGTTTCTCCACCCCACCAGTGTTGAATTTACATGCGTAACATCCATTATCCACTTAGTAACCAAAAAAAGGGGTGTAAATCCATTATCCACTTGTTATCACAGCCATGACACACCTTTACACATTGCCTTCTCCAGAGCGTTTGGGGACCTACACACATTTTGTTCCACCTCGTGTATTCACAGGGTCTCGTGCCATGTATATTTGCACATACATGCATTTCCTGGGGTTATGGAATACGGCCATTTACGCTTTCCAATTTTTGGAGGTCCCAGCATGGGCCTACATTCCTTCTGTGTGTAAAGTAGACTTAGCAATTCAACGATGTTACTCCCACTGGTAAAACCCTGCCTGTGGTGTGAGTAGCGGTGCTCTGCTCATTCCTGAGCAACTTTTTATGACATATGCTGAAAGCACTATATAATACCAAAATTGCTCTTGAATCCCTTCACATCCCTTGTGTATGCTTTATTGTTATGATGTCCATTCTTCATATTTATATATTTCATGTATGTAGATATATATCTATACACACATATAACTGTGAGTGTGTGTGTGTGTGTGTGTGTGTGTGTGTGTGTGTGTGTGTGTGTGTGTGTGTGTGTGTGTGTGTGTGTATATATATATATATATATATGTATGGGCTTACACCCACACAGCACACACTCACACGACTTACTGTGCATTACATATGTTTACTATTACTTATTTGTACTTATTTTATTCCTTATTTATATATGCAAAGTACCACTTTGATTGCAAGGATCTGGTTAATAGTCTCATGCGATACACTCGTTCACTTTTACATGTTTAAATGTTGGCTTTACAGCAGAGCAACATTCATTCCACAAGGAAAATGATATGTGCTATAGTCAAACATGAACCGTGAATGCCTTTTCGTTAGGTGGATGCTCTAACCACTACACTATTGGTGTTCTGCTTCATTTATATGTATACCCATGGTTCATAGTTACCCGAACACACGCCTCATCACTTCACTTACACAGCAGGCATCCATTTTCCTGTTGGGAAAACTGCACTACTACACATGTGCCATTCCTTATTCCCTACTGCTCTGGACCCATGCCGCATGTTGACTCACTCCGAGGATATTCAAACCTCCAAAGCCTATATTCCTGGCACATACATGTGTTTGATTGTCAGGGTGTTCATGTGGTCATCCAGGTATAGGCTTGTCCGACTGGGGACTGGGACTGCCCTGTACCTAGATGAAAGTCAAACTTAGCATGGGGACATCGTTAATTCCACTTTTAGCATCCTACCTGTGGTTGGGGATGCAGAGGTGTGCTCACCTCTAGCCATCCTGATATATAACATCACTAAATATTACGGAGGTTTCTGCTGCTGTTTCCCTTCACATTTGTTATGACTGCTATATTGTGACCATGCTCATTCTTCATATCTATATATATATATATATAAATATATATATATATAGATATATATATATATATATATATATATATATATATATATATATATATATATATTATATATATATATATATATATATATATATATATATATATATATATATATATATATATATATATCGGTCTGTACATACACATGCATATGCACCTACATGCTTATTTACATTTCCCATACCGTTGATTCACCGCCACTTACTGTCGCGCATACATGCTTGCATACCCGCTTATGTCTAGGGTTGCCACCTTTTCAAATGGCCAAAGTGGGGCATTTTCAGGACACAAATTAGATATTACAGGCCGACACATACCTATGGTCAGTACAAAGGTTAGAACTTTACTTATTTGCCTAAATGAAAGCTTATTCTTGTAGCAGTTTAGCTGCTTATTCTGTTTCTTCTAACATTTAAGTATTTTACATAGAGAAATAACTGTTTTATGCAACTGTTACATGAAATATGGGACATAAGTATTTCCTACAATCACAGGACATTTGCCATTGCATTAGTTTTGGTCAGGACACAACTTCCCAAAAAGGGAATGTCCCTCGCAAAGTGGGACAGGTGGTAACCCTACTTACATCTGCTTTAAAGCACCTTAATCACCCTATATCCGACTGCCACTATGCGAATGTGTAAGGTATATTTTCCTGATAATGCACATGGGGAGTCGTGCATCATGGTCAGGTGTTTAATCCCGGGTCATAGGTTCTGCAGGACCGGCTGGAGACTGAGCAGTCGTCTGGACAACTACTGCTAATACATGTGTCCAGATGTCTACAGGACTTGACATTGTGTTGTGACACCAAGTCTAATGTTTAGAACAGATACTTATCCCATGAGGGATATCCAAAAATTGTGGGGACCGATGACCTTGATTCCTTTGGCTTTACGAAAATAAGGTAGGGTTATACATGCAAGGGATACATAGTTTGCAATCCTGAGACTGCCTAGGGTGAGACTGCCTATTAGATATTTGTAGGGGTCACTATGTGCAAATATGGCTGCGTCTAGCTAGCAGCCCGAGTATGGGTGGTTTTGGTGGACGTTCAGGAAGGGGGGTGTGTGCTGTGGAAGGGATGATGGGTATTCAATTATGTATCCAGGTGTGTTGGGATTGGGTGGCTCAGTTCAGGCCAGACCATTATGTAAGTATGTGCCGATAACGTTTCTGTACATGTGTATCACACATTTTAATGTTCATATGTTTGTGGGATTGTTTTCTACAGTATGGCCTGTCAGGTTGTATTGCGGATGTGAATATTTATTCTTTGGTTATCTTTCTGATTCACCCACTGCTCCCTCGTACACCTCCAGTTCACCTATTGTGCATCCAACCCAGTCTCCCCTTGGTGAATTATTACATTACCCGTCACCCCCCAGCCCCATATTCCACAGACACCATCCATCCCTTCTCTGGTTGATGGCCTATGGCACAGTCAACAGAACACATTGTGTACACTACATATCTCTGGTACCAATGTGGTTGTGAGGACTACCCTAGCATTTCTGATCATCCACATGCTGTATTCCATGCACATAGGTACAAGCAAATACTTATCTTTCATGACATGGTAGGTAGACCCGGGTAATACCTGTTCATCTTTGGGCCATCCTGACAAGGACGAATTGGACCGCGAATGGGCAGATATTAGGTGAATGCTCTGACCATTGGTAGGGTTGCCACCTTTTCATATGACCAGGATGGAACATTTTCAGGGCACACATCAGATTTTACAGGCCAACACATACCCAAGGTCAGTACACCGGATAGTACTTTAGTTTTATGCCTAAATATAAGCTTATTGTTGTAGCAGTTTAGTTGCTTATTCTGTTTTGTTTACATGCTTATTCTGTTTCTTGTAACATTTAGGTATTTTATATATGAAAATAAGTATTGTATGGGACTATTACATAAAATATGGGACATAATTATGTCCTACAATCGCAAGACATTTGACATTTATAATGGTTTTGGTATGGACACAACTGTCTAGAGGGGGACTATCCCTCACAATGTGGAACAGGTGGTAACCCTAACCATTGGGCTAGGCTTAGCAATTAACAGCATGCTAACATGTTGCGCTTTGCTTCCACTTCGTATAACTATCAACACTACAATGGAATACGGGCACGGGGTTTTAAATGTCATTTGTTCGAGGGACGGGGACTCAATATTCAGCTATGTGCCTTTGTGTTTACTTTTTATTTTGGTGTTCACAAAACTGTCTTGTATGCTTTGCATACATTTCAGTATCCACAGACACTGACAGGAGTGATTACTATTAGAGGCAGGCTGTACTAGTCAGCATTTTAGGTTGCACTTATGCAGCCGACATGTTCATGCCTCCATGCAGTGCTTGGACATGCCCCCTGCACTTGCGCACATTTCCTATGCACGTGGCCATTATGGCAGTGCGCCTCCATTAATATACATGTGGT
This sequence comes from Protopterus annectens, assembly GCF_019279795.1. Lineage (NCBI taxonomy): Eukaryota > Metazoa > Chordata > Ceratodontiformes > Protopteridae > Protopterus > Protopterus annectens. The sequence continues at coordinate 1,337,513,784 of NC_056735.1, forward strand.
GCTGCTGCTCCATCTCTACACCGCATGGTCAGTGCAAGGCTAACGCTGTCCTTGCACCGAGCTTCATGAATCCCGGGGACAGTCTTTATCTTGACATGAATTTAACTATAATTGTTCTAGGAGAAGATGGATTGTTTTTAGTGAAGAGTTTGAGAGAGATCTATGTGCTCTCCCAATATCAAGCGAGAGAGCTTTATGTAAGTTTAGGGACTTAGGAAACTAGTTATTTAAAAATAAAATCATGTTGTCTCCTTCTTCCTTCTCTGGTATTCCATATACACACACACACACACACACACACACACACACACACACACACACACACACACACACACACACACACACACACACACACACACACACACACACACACAAACACACACACAGTCATATATACACACATATGTAACAATTCATTGAAATCATGGGGCATGTTTCAATGCGCAACAGACAGCACCAATCCAAATTATTAATGCCAAATATCCTCTTTATTTCAGGCATATAGTCCAGTGAACAATGCATTGGACTGCAGTAGAAGTTGTGAGATATATACATTCATAGATGTGTACTAGGCTAATGGCCCTTTGGCCTTTGCAAGCCTAGCCCCAAAAATTGCCCAGACGCCATACCACCCAATGTTAGTTCACAGTATCCCTATCCAATAGGGCAAGTGGAGTGATCCCTGGAGTGAACTTTCTGTTACCCATTCACTCGTCAAGATTTCTCTTGAAGAGAGCCAGTGAGATGCTCTGCTTGACATGAATCCAAAGCTTATTCCAGAGTATGGACAGTCTTTGGGAGATGAAGCTGTCCCTCCATCATGTTCTGTTAACTGTGGTAATGAGGTTGTTATCTCTGGAGCGTGTGACATGGGGGGATTGGGATTTCTTTAGGTGTAGCATTTCAAGTAGGGCTGGGTTGGACATGGCTTTGCAAGTCAAACAGAGAGCACCTCTAAGTAGATGATAAGAGACTGAGAACAGCTGAAGTTTCTTGAGTCTGTCCATGTAGGACATGTGTTTAAGGCCTAGGATCCTTTTTGTGAGGTACTTTTGTGGCCTCTCCAGCTGTTGTAGGTGTCTGGTCAGGTACATGCCAAACAGGGCGTTATATTCGATGACTGGTCTAATGAGGGATGAGTAGAGAGGAATGATGACCTCTTTCTTCCTGGATGCAAACCCTTTGGTTATAAGATGTGCCATGTAGAAGGAATTTCTGACTACAGTGGCAATGTGGTGGTTGAAAGTGTGGTGGCTGTCAACCTGGGTGCTCATATCTCTTATGACCCCTTCAGTGTTCAGTGGGCTCCCATCAATGTGGTAATTTGTGGGAACTGAGTTTTTTCTAAAGGGGATGATAAAGCATTTTTTGGTGTTAAGCTTCAGGCCATGGTTCCGACACCAGTCATTGGTCGCAGAGAAGCCTGTTTGTAGGATGTTTGTATACTTCAGCAGTTGATAATGACTACTGGCTTGTAGTTATCAGTGAACTTGGTCAGCCAAAGTCCTTCTGTTTTGGCCTGGACTTCTGAGAAGTAGATGCCAAACAGGAGAGGGCCCAGGACCAAGCCCTGTGGGACTCCACTCATGAATGATTGACAGTCTGACTTGGAATCTGCAACTTTCACTCTGTGGTGCTGTCTGTGAGCCAATTTGCAACCCACCTAGTGATGTAAGGATTGATGCTTAGTTTGGTAAGTTCATCAATGATACCTGAGTGGGGAATGGTATCAAAGGCCCTGGTCAGGTCGAGGTAGACTGTATGCACTGCCTTACCTTCATCCACAGCCTTGATGACTGCCTCCAAAAAGTCAACCAGGTTCAGCAGGCAGGATCTTTCCTTGACAAAGCCATACTGTGTGGGGTCAAGAGTATGGAGATTGCCCATATCTTTGTTAAGCAGGTCCATGATGATATGCTCCATAGCTTTGCATACCAAACATGTCAGGCTAATGGAGCGATAGTTCCCAGAGTCTGTAGTTGCTCCCCCTTTATGGAGCGGGATGACTCTAGCAGTGCACCATTCATTAGGGACATAGCCTGAGGTAAAGCTGTGATTTAACAGGGCACACAGATGTGGTGCCAGTTCGTTTTGTAGCTCATGTAGGATGCAGCCAGGGTTATTATCAGATCCAATGGATGCTGTATTCTTTGCTTTGGAGAATGCAGCTTTTATCTGTGCCACAGAAATGGTGGGTACCAGGCTTTCTTCTGGTATTGTGATAGGGCTCTTGGGGGGGAGGGGCAAAGTTGGCATTGAATCTCTCAGCCAGTATGTTGGCTATACCTGTTGGCTCAGCATAGGAGGTGCCATTGTATCTGTCAACCAGTATGTTGGCTATATCTGTTGGCTCAGCTTAAGAGGTGTCATTGTGCAATAACTCAGAGCAAATCTGGGTATTGCCTCTGAGGCTTTTGATATAGCTATAGAAGGTTTTGTGGTTGTTTTTGGTGTCAGCTGCAATTCTGCCTTCATAGCTGGCTTTAGAGAATTTGATAAGGGATCTCAGTTTTTTGTTGAGATTAATAAGGGAGGTTTTCCAGTCTTGTGACTTCATTTCTTTCTGCAACAGTTTCTTCCTTCTTTTGTAGAATTTATTAATGGCTGGGGACCACCTGATTGACTTCCTTTTTTAGAGGAGAGTGTCTTAGCTCTATTTGGTATGGCAAGGTCCATCAATTTGTGTACATGCTCGTACAGTGCATTGGTGTATGATTTGGTAGTCATGCAGCTATTATCCATTGGCATGGGTGCCGAGAAGTTAGCCATCTCCATTTTTAGGAGCCCAAAGTCAACTTTAGAGAAGTTTTTCAAGGTGGTGTAGGTGAGATGGAGATTTCCATGATGATCAGTTTGTGGTCATATTTAACCAGGGAGGATATGACTATAGGTGGGGAGCAATGGTGTCCCATGTTGGTGATAATCAGGTCAAGGATGTTGCTTCCTCTTGTGGATGTCAGAATGAGCTGGTCCAGGGCACTGGAATTGATACATTCTAGAAAGTGTTAGGCCTGTACATTAATACTTGAATAGTTTTCCCACTTGATGGAGGAGTAGTTGAAGTCACCCAGTATGAGAGTATTGGGTTGGACCTTGATAGATTCCAAGGTGCTTAGGAACCTGCAGTGAGACTCTTGGGACATGTTTGGGGTTCTGTAGCAGGCTATGACTTGTATTGCCTTCTTACCCAGTGTTAGTTGTACCTGAAGTATCTCAGATGTATTGTGCTGGGCTACCAGTCTAGAGGTGTGTGTATCCTTTAAGAATATGGAGACACCACTGCCTTTGGAGCTTCCAGATGTATTCTGTGTCTGAAAGGTAAGGAATGAGTTGTAGCCTGGGAGTGCAGGGGTGCTTTCTGCCTCTTTAAACCAGATCTCCGTATATGTGTAGCTATCATAGTAAAATATATGATACTATTGAACAACATAACTTGTACAAGACTGTTATTGTGTGCCAGTTCATGTCATGCATTCTGGTAGCAGAGCAAGACTGCACCAGCTGATTGTGCCACATTAGTTTGCTATGGTATGCAAAGCAATGCATGCAGTAGCCACAACCCCAAACCCATATCATCCCACAGTGATGGGGCTACTGTAGGGCTGGTACAGCAGATCAGTTCCTGAGCACTAAAGTGTCAGTACATCACTCATCTAGGTGCACCCTCAATTAGACACAGGAGTAGCAGCACTGTGTGGTAGATACAAGTTTTTCTCAATTTGTCAAATGACTAAATTGTCGAAAACCCATATGGCTGAAACCATATGGTCAAGAATTTGATTAGTCAAACCATTCTGACTGAGACTGTGATACAGAAGGGATTGGGGAATTTGTCCTTTTCCCCACTGTAGTCCGATCTTGGAGTTGGTGTAAATAATTAGCAGGGGGTTTGGTGGGTGCTGTGTGGCTTTATGTCAGTTTTTTGATGAACTGCATTGTCAATCATGTGGGTTTTGACAATGTGTTTTTTTCAATAAACTGGTAAGGTGTGCAGACCTTGACCTACATGTTCTGGGATTATTCCATGTGCCTAACAGCTGTTCTAGAATCCCTGCCATTTCCAGAATTAGGCTTTTTGTTAGTACATACAACAAGCCAAGATATCCTTCTTTGCCTGCCCCTGTGTAGCATTAGTAGGGCCTATGATAGATATAGATACAGCATCTCCCAGTCTGGTTCACTGTCCCTCAACATCATGGAAGCAAAGAGAGATGCAAAACCATTAAGAAAATACATGTGCCAGGATATGGTTAACCATACCACCATATCACCAAGAAAGTTCTGGTAACATACAGATGCACATCTGACATAGTGGACTACCTGTAGTTTCAAGGCTGTCACTAGCCTGTGATGTTCCCTCACTGGCACTTCCTTTGATGTGACAAAGGATAATTAAAATTGTATATGACATGACATATACTAGTATATGATAACACTGTATATAAACATGACTCTGATGTACACCTCTGGGATGGAAGCAAGCAGGAGTTTCTCATCCCCTCTCAGTCACATGCTCAGGGTTGCATTTAGCCAAGTCCAGGGCAGCATGAAATAGTACTGCCCTGTTCTTGGCCCAACACCTTATGTCCTGAATATCTGCTGGCATTCTGCCAAGATCCATCAATGGTAACAAACCACATTCACAGTTGTATCTATGTCTGCCCAGTACTTCTATCTCCCCTCATGGTTCCATCTACAATTCATGAGAAATGGACCATTACCCCCACTGGACATTCAGGAGGACATGTATTTTTGTATGCTGAAATATGGCTTGCATTTTTTAGCAATCACTACAACAAAACAAACAAAACACATGCATCTGGGCTATACTATGCAGCAGGTAAGAGCATGTAAATAAAAGAAACATATATCTTGTCACAGCAACATAGAGGTCCAAGTAAAATATAATACCTATTTGATATGCTTAAAGCTACATATTCAATACTCAGCATATTGTCCACTGTAGTAAACTGTGTTTGATTAAACTCAGGTGTGGAATACCATTCAGATGTGATTTAAGTACAATTTATTGCATCTACACATGCAGAGAGTCATCTGATGCAGAGAGTTTGTGAATTTCTATAGGCTGGCACCATAGAAGTGTATGCTGTAACACTGGACACAGGTATTCCACATAATGGTGAGCAATGTCAATACAATAAAATGACCTGCTAGAGCAGTTGTGGGCATACATGGAACATGAGCAATGGTATACCACAGCACTATTACATCAACATATTATAATAACACATAGACAATGGTACACCGCAGATATACCATATAACATATTACAATGGAACCTGGACAATGGTACACCACAGAAATATCATATCAGCATATTACAATGGAACACGGGCAATGGTACACAATGGCATTAAAATGTCAGATATTACAATGGAATATTAAAAATGGTTCAACACAGCACTACCATATCACATATTACAGCACTACCATAAAAATATCACTATGTACAATGGAACGTAAGCAGTAGTATACCACAGCATTACCATATCAACATATCAACATGGATTGCAATAATAAACAAAAACCAGCAACACCAGACCAATACCTCTCAAAACATGAATAGAATTCCAGCAAAGAACAAGAAGTCAAGGTAATGCAGATGGCAGTTCTCCAGATCCATAATTTATTTTACTGAGTTGTCTTCAATAAATTATTTATCTGGAGAACTGTCATCTGCATTACCTTGACTTCTTGTTCTTTGTTGGAATATCAACATGGATAATTGTTCACCACTGCTCTACCATATCAGCATATCACAATGGAACAAGGGCAATGGTATACCACAGCACTATCATATTAGCATAATACAATGGAACATAGGCAATGGTACATCACAGAACTACCATATCATAGATTGCAATGGAACATGAACAATGATACACCACAGCACTACCATATTACATATTACAATGGAACATGGGCAATACTACACCGCAAAACTATCATGTCATATATTACAATGAAACATGGACAATGGTACACCACAGCACTATCATATCACATATTGGAATGGAAAATGGACAATGATATAAAGAAGTACTACCATAAAACATAATACAATGGAACATGAGCAGTGGTATTCCACAGCAATACCATATCAACATATTACAATGGAACATGGGCAATGGTATACCACAGCACTTCCATAGTGGCATAATTCAATGGAACATGGGCAATGGTATATCATTGCACTACTATGGCACATATTATAATGGAACATGGACAGTGGTACACCACAGCACTATCATATCAGCATATTACAATGGAACATGGACAATGATACATCACAGCACTACCATGTCACATATTACAATGGAACATGGAGAATTTTATACAACAGCACTACCATACCAGCATACTACAATGGAACATGAGCAATGATGCATCACAGAAATACCATGTCACATATTACCTGGCCAATTGTACACCACAGCACTACCATATCAGCATATTACAATGGAATATGGGCAATGATATACCACAGCACTATCATATCAAACATTACAATGGAACATTTACAATATTATACAACAGCACTACAATATCAGAATATTACAATGGAACATGGGCAATGGTGCATCACAGCATTACCATGTCACATATTACAATGGAACATGGGTAATGGTACACCACAGCACTACCATGTCACATATTACAATGGAACATGGGCAATGGTACATCACAACAGTATCATATCAGTATATTATTATGGAACATGGGCAATGGTACATAACAGAACTACCATATCACATATTGCAATGGAACAAGGACAACGGTATAAAGCAGTACTACCATAAAACATACTACATTGGAATATGAGCGATGGTATTCCACAGCATTACCATATCAACATATTACAATGGAACATGGGCAGTGGTACACCACAGCCCTTCCATATTGGCATAATACAATGGAACATGGGCAATGATATATCATTCCAGTACCATGTCACATATTACAGTGGAACACA
>NC_056735.1:1337525777-1337659102 GCF_019279795.1 Protopterus annectens
TTTGGGATTCTCATGCCATGCAGTGGGCATGCAAAGTATTTCACCATTTGAGCTTGTTGGTAAGAAATAGAGGAAATTGCAATGTCTGAGAGTATTTCTTTCCAGCCCTGTGAGTAAGAAGAAGACCGACAGCTAGAGGAAAAGGTTTTAGTATTGGCATACAGATTTTGCACCTTTGGTAGGTGTAATTATTTTTGTCAGGGTCTCTATTTTAATTAATTCTTCTTTTTGTGACACTGAGTGACCAGTCAGCCTTTTTTTTCTGACCCTATCATTCTCTTTGAAATCAATTCTCCTTTAAAGGATTCAGGCACTAATTTCTCTCAAAATAATACAGTCATTTAAAAAAACATAACATATGCAAAACTTGTGAGGAAATTAAGCTAAATATTAAAAGAAGGATCAAACGAAAGCTTTTTTTTTACCAAATTATTTCCATATTAATGCTTCAATCCAAAAGATTACTAAAAACATTTTTAGAATATTTATTTTATCTGCAATAATAGAATTCAAGAATAATTTTCTTTCCTAATCTTGTTCTAATAAAACAACATCATGGAATTAAATTACAAATTGTTAAGTCATAACTCGAACACCAAAAAGCAAACCACAAACTGGATAAAACACGAAAATAGCAAGGGATAATGGAATGATCACAACCAGCTCTTCGGACCAAAAACACAGGTTTATTAAGTAAGCGCTTTCGGTGAGAATGATGTCTCTCCTTCATCAGACAAAAGTTAAAAACCAGTGCAATATGAACTTAAATACAACAGTCCATAAGCTAATTAGCACAATTAACTAACACAATCCACATAAGTTTTAAAGGGCACCCAACATTAAAACCACAGCACATAACCAATATTAAAAAATTTTGCTAACATTGCAAATTGCACACTTAAAATCTGGTAACTTAATGGAATCAAGCAGCACTGAAAACGTGACTTACTACAATTTTTCTTTAAAACACATCAAAATAAAACAATGGAAAATAAACTCAAGTATGTCAATCTGTTTCCCAAAAAGTTGGTTACTAGAGGATCAAACAAATAACAAGGCAGTAGAGGTACTCTGTCAGGGATGTTTTTACTTAAACTAACATTACCTTCTCATAGTAAGGTGTTTAAGTACTAATAGAAACTGATTCATTTATACCAGGATATGAGTAAGCAGCAGTTCTCAACTGCCAAAATAGTTCTTCCATTTCCAAACGAACTTGCCACTGACCAACCCTTATACCAGTATCTGTATGATAAAGAATGCTGAATTTAAAAGAGTGGCCCGGGTTTGTCATAATATGCCTGGCCAGAGCATTGGTGGGATCTTTCTTACTGCTATCATAATAGTGCTCATAGATGTGCTGCTTCAATTTTCTCTCCATTTTCCCTATGTAAAAGGCCACACACTTGTCACAGCAAGCAGCATAGACAACACTCCTGGTGTCACAATTGTATTTACCCTTAATACTGAAGGTTATGTCTTTAATTCTAACTTTTGATCCCACCCCCAATGTGTTTGCACTGATTGCAAGACCCACATCTGGCCATTCCTGTGTTTCTGATTTGCTTGTAAAAATGCTTAGCCTCGAATAAAGATTTAAGGTTTTGACCACGCCTGTATGTAATATGGGGTTTTGTTCCAAACATAATAAACAGGACCCTATCCTCTATAATGAGAGTCCAATTTTTATACATAAGATTTCTTATTTGTGTATAATCAACACTAAAGGTACACAAAAAACTGGTCCTAAAAGTTTGGTTGTTTGAATGATGCTTAGGGGCAATTTCCTTGCCTGGTTGATTCTGCCTGTTGGAATTACACACAATTGGTTTAAAATAACCCGTTTGACATTTGTTAACAACTTCGGATGTAATGTCGATGATCAATCCCTGTGGGTAGCCTCTGTTGGTAAACATAGATGCTAGATGGTCAAATTCCTTTATGAAATCTTTTTCATCAGAAATCATTCTGGCCGCCCTAACCATTTGTCCCTTTACAACTGCTTTTTTCTGGTGAAAGGGATGGCAGCTGGTAAAATGGAGGAAGTCGTTAGAATAAGTAGGTTTCCTATATATAACACTCTTATACCTAGAATTGGGAATGTCTTTGGATAAAAGAATATCAAGAAAATTAATGTTGTGTTCCTGTAAATTGTGAGTAAACTCAAGAAAATGAGTCTTTGAGGAAATGTTGGAAATAGAGGATGTCACCAGTGATGGTGAACCCTTCCAAATTAAAAACATATCATCCAGGTACCTTGTGTACCAGGTCACATTATTGCAAAACATAATATTAGTGAATAATAAAGTCTTCTCCCAATGTGCCATGATGCAATTGGCAAAGCACCCTCCACAGGGTGAACCCATTGCTACCCCGGACTTCTGCAAATATATTTTACCATCAAAGACCATGAAGTTGTAAGTAAGGGCAATTGCCAAAAGGGTCACCACTAAGTGTATGGTCTCACTGTTAATTCCACTAGATGTTAGGAACTCTCTGATCCATTCTAAACCCAGGTTTTGAGGAATAACTCTATATAGGTCCCTAACATCAATTGTGAGGAACCAAAAATCTTTGTTGAAGGAAATGTTGTTAATTGAGTGCAAAAAACTCCAGGAATCCTTACATATTTGTGGCTCCTGTTCCACCAATGGCTTCAAAATGCTATCAATATATTTTGTACATGCATAAGTGATGGACCCACGTCCATCCACGATAGGTCTGAATGGGGGATCAACAATCGATTTATGTAACTTAGGCAGACCAAACAACACGGGTAACTTAAGGGCTAGGATAGTCAAGTATCGATGCAAATCAATATCGGTAACCCCCTCTAAGAATAAATCTTCCAAAATGTATCTAATACTCTTGTAAGCTAAATTAACTTCACCAATACTAGCTAATGCATAGGCGTAATTGTCAAGCAGGCTCAGCATTTTTTAAACGTACATATTATAATCCATAAACACAAGCCCACCCCCTTTGTCTGGTTTCATGAGCCTTATATTACAGTAACGCAGCATATTAATAAAATCCTGCTGGTTCCTAGTAATGTTAATACTGTGTTTGTTGGAATCATGCTTGTTCAGAGACAAAGCTCTTAAGTCAAACTCACACAGTTTTTCAAAGATGCGTAAGGTTTCATGCAAAGGTGGATTAAATACACTAGAGACTTTTAAAGAACTGGTAAGAGTGGGCCTGTCACCCAAGCAAATTTTCAAGTTCAACTTGCGAGCAAACAATTTAAGATCAATAATTGTTTTAACCAAGTCGAAGTGTGAATCGGGAACAAAGGACAAACCTTTTGAAAAAGAGTCTACAATGTCTTGTCTAACGTCAAAAAGGGTGTAATTGTAGACTTTAAAATCCCCTTCAGAACTGACTGTAATACAAGGAATAATAGGGGGGTAAATCATCTCCTGCGCTGGTTCCTCCTGTTCCTTGTGTTCCCTTGATTCCTGCCCACTTTCAACCTCATTTGTTGACAATTCCTGTTCATCTGAAAACCCTGTTGGTTGTTCTCATTTGATGCATTATTACCAGGGTGGTTTTGATGTTGTTGTTGTTGTTGTTGTGTTGTTTGCAAGTTGTTGTCTGCCCTATTCATGTTGTTGTTAGTGCTAGTATTAAATATTCTCTCACTACGATGAAGCGACTGGCCATCATCAATCTGAGGATTAGGTGTAGCAATATGAACCCTGTTAGTGTCATCTTCCATGTTAACAGCAGGTTCATGAATAGTTTCATTGTTACTAGCAACCTGCATTATTAATGGTGGATGAGGGTAAGCACTGTTTCTAGAATAATCATGCACATCCCTCAAAATCTTGATCTTTTATCTTTACCATGGTAGCTTCACTGCTGGTAAAGATGCGAACATACTCGTACTTATAACGTATAAAGTCAAGGTCCGTTTTAATATTATGCTCTAATAGTTCCAAATCACTTTTCAGTGAGTCAATTTCAAGTTTGTATTGAGCGATAAGCAAGTTGATAAACTCAAAACCTTGCTTGTCGAACAAGGCAAGCAGTTGTTGGTGAAAGTGTGAGCCTTCTAGAAGCCCAACTGGATAGCGCCATTGCCTAAGCCCTTTAGGAATCAGTTTTTTGTCAAGACATTCCTGCAAATACGAAACTTCCAATTGCAGCTTTTTACATTTAAATAGTTTCTGATCAAAACTGCTAATTAAACTAGTAATGCTACTCACAGTAACATCTTGTTCCCTTGGCTATCCCTCTATACTGCCATCACCATCGCTGAAAAAATTCGTGTTACCCAAAAATCCACTGATTGTTGGAACAGACGTACTATCTGAATGCAAATTATTCCTTTGTACAGCGTTATTAACACCTTGTGAAACTATACTTTGCCCGGCTTGAATACCCGTTGAGCCGGGAAGCTGTGAAACCATGTTGTTTACAGAACGGGCAGGATTAGCTTCCGTTACAGTAGCGCAACCGCACTCTGGTGGGTTGTGTTGCCCTGGCAACGGCGGACTGGTACCTCCTACTAAATTGTTAAGTCATATTATCTTGCATAACAGAGAAGCAAGTAAATTATAATAGATTGACATATCAAAGGTACTGAATGGGATCCAATTTGGTTTAAACAGTAGTCGTATAATTTAAAAACAAAGACTGAAAATTCAGCTAATCTTTTATTTTTAGTCCATCCATATTTTACTTGAGATTTATTTTAAGAATCTTACTCAGTGCCTTCAAAAATGTGCTTAAATGTTTGATCTTGTAAAAATATATATTTTTTTTAATTTGCAACTGTTATCTCTACCCTAGGGATTTTATTAAATATGACTAGACAGGAAGATGGTACAATGCACACAGTTTCTACTTCTTCAGAATCTCTGAATAGTAGATTTTTTTAAGTAGACAGAAGCACCTCACCAAATATGTGTTACTGGGGATTATCCATTAGCAATGTTGCAAGGATAAAGATAATTAAAGGTAAAATAACAAAACAGCCTGCTCAGAGGTATAAAAAAATAAAGCTCCATGTCCCAGGTGAAATGTGTCCAATTCGCAATCCCGCTATTACATCAGGCAGTAAGGTCAAGGACATAATGAACTGCCAATAATGACTTGTCAGTCCTTGAGTGCTAGAGGAGGCCTGGTCTGCAGTTTGGCTAAAAGCCCCATATAAGAGTGCCTACATCATGCAGTTATGTGGACCAGGGACAAGTGATGAAAGCTGCACACACATCTTAGTTCTATGCACATAAGAGTAGCTCATGTGAATGAAGGCCAATCAGCTCTCAGCCCTCAAATGACAGGCTGAAAAATTAGATAAAGGTGACAAAAAGTTTACACTAATGGAAGATGAAACCCCCACAATTAAACTGTGTGGGATTTTATGTCCACGTGGGTAAGAAGGACTCATATGAGAAGGTATTTGTATATGATTATTTTGAACAAGACTGTTTTTACATAATACTTCATGAACTGATGTTTCTTTTTTTTGCTAAGGTTCTCTGATTTTGTAAATCAGTGGTCCTGTGTATGAGGTTGGTATAGTATTCAAGTAAGGAGGACAGTTTTCAGTTGGGTGGCCAATGAAAGGCTAGATGGTCAGAGGGGTTCAGAAGAAAAGGATACAAAAAGATGTAATAATAAAAATATTTATCCTACCAGATACAAAGTTCCAGAAGATTTAAATGAGTGCACCTCACCTATGGGATGTATTCCAAGTGAGATCTCATACATGAAGATTATAAAAGGCATTTACATCTCTCCCTCTTTTTTATTTTCTTCAGTTTAAGAAAATACAGAGTCAGTTCTATAAGACAAGAGGATAATGCTCTTACTGCAACCGAGATGACTCTGTATTAGTTAATGACCTGGGTGCTGGGGAATATGGCTGGGAAAGGTGGGCTGAAATGCTCATGCTAGTTGTTCATTCTGGAAGAAGGGAGGCAGAGATCTCACTAATGCACAGCAGGAGCCATCATCAAATCATGGGCCAAGTCAGCAGGAGGTATGCCAAGCACTATATGTTTGTACTGGGTTAAATGTGCACAGAAGTCACAGGCTGTTGGGGGTAGCATGCTTCACAGATGTCCTTTGTGCTGGTCTGAATGACATCCTCCTCTTCCTCTGCAGGGGTCACTGGCCATGGTATTCAGAAAAAAGTGAATTTTCAGAAGCATTCTTTCCTCTTGAGCAATAGGATAAGAAGTAGGAAGGGATAGATGGTTGGCAAGCATGGGAGAAGTAAAAAGATATCCGAAGTCTGAGAAGGTATCCTAGTAATATCCACTTATGTTTCCCATCCAGTCATCCAGGTTCCTCTTAAAGAGAGCTAGAGAGGTACTCTTCTTACCATGGAGATGGAGTCAATTCCACAGATGGCGGGGGTCTCTGGGACACAAATCTATCCCAGCAACAAGTTCTATTAATGTCACAGACCAGGTTGAGGCCTCGCGTCCAGGTTGCCTGAGTGGATTTTGACTTATGGATATGCAGCAACTCCATCAAGGCTGGGTCTGAGATGGCCTTGTATGCCAGACACAGGTCACCTCTGAGCAGTCTGTTCAAGACTGAGTAGAGGGACAGGGCTTTTAGTCTATCTGTATAGGACATGTGTTTGAAACCCTGGGTTTTCCTGGTCAGGAACCTCTGTGGTCTCTCCAGCTACTGCATGTGCTTGGCAAGGTACATCCCAAAAGGGGAATTGTACTCGATAATGGGTCTGATAAGGGAGGAGGAATACAGGCATACAAGGATGTCATGACCTCCTTGTTCATGGATGAAATACCCTTACTTATGAGGTGGGCCATGTAGAAAGCCTTCCGTACAATGGAGTCAACATGGTGGTCAAAAGTCAGGTTGCTATCAACCTGGGTGCCCAAGTCCCTCATGACTGCTTGCATGCTTAATACATTATTATTAATGTGATAATTAGTGGGGACACCATTTTTCCCAAAGGGGATAATGATGCATTTCTTGGCATTCAGTTTGAGGCCATGCTGCTGGCACTAGTCATTAGTTTGGATAAGGCCCTCTTGGAGGATGTTATACTGTATATATTAACTGCCTAATGAAAACCATAAATATAACAGGCCTTAAAATTGATTAGATTATCTATCTATGTCCAAATAATGTCTTTCAGACTACCTACTATGTTAACAAAAGATACTTATCATAAGATTCTGCAATCAAATGTGTTTTGAAGTGAACATATTTCCTTATAGTTTACTCTACTCACATCTATATGATCTTTCATGTATCAAATAGCTTAATTTTGTATTGTACTTGCAACTGTGAAATTTTGTTTTGTTTTTATATATATTATTGTACTTTACTTTCGAGGAGCTTTTCTCCCCGGGCTTCTGCTGAAAATGGACATGTATCCAGCTGGACTAGCCCGGTCAACAAATGTAAAATAAAAATAAATAACATAAATAAATGTTCACATCACTATGGCAATTTAAGATAGCACCCAGCTTGCAGTCATCTGCAAACTTGGTCAGCCACAGACCACTGGTTTTGCCTTGCACCTCAGAAAAGTATATCCCAAACAGCAGAATTCCCAAGACTGATCCTTGGGTTACACTGCTCATTATGGGTCTACTACTAGAGGTGGCTTCCCCTATTTTGACTGAGTGGGTTTTATCAGTGAACCAGTTAACTACCCATCTGGTAACATATGGGTTGATGCCTAGCTGGGAGAGTTTATCTATTATGCTCGAGTGCAGAATAGCATTGAAGGCTTTTTTTAGGTCAAGGTAGGTGGTGTGCACTGTCTTCCCCTCATCCATAGCTGTGGTGACTGTTTCAAAGAAGTTGACCAAGTTTAATAGGCATGATCTCCCTTTGACAAAACCAAACTGTGTGGGGTCAAGCATTTGGAGCTTGACAATGTCCTGTTTATAAGGTCCACGATAATGCATTCCATGGCCTTGCAGATCAGGCTAGTTAGGCTGATGGGCCTATAATTGTCTAAGTCAGTATGCGCTCCACCTTTGTGTAGAGGGATGACAGTGGCTGTCCTCCATTTGGCTGGGATGAAGCCAGTGTGCTCAGGCTTTGATTGAAAAGGGTACCTGTTAAATAAATTTGTTAGAGTCAGACTGTAAAAATCATTGAGTTATTCAAAAACAATGTCAATCAATAACAAACAATAATGCAGGAGGACTCAAGTATCTTATACTCTAATGTACATTAGGAGGCAAAAAACCATACACAAACTTGTACAGAATTTTGTCTGCTTTATTGACAGAAGACTCCATTTTTATATATGTCATTATCAGTTTTGCCCACCTCACTGGCGTGGTCAGTGACAGGGTCTTTACATCATAGTAACTTATGAAAAAGTGCTGAGATGGTGTTTTTCAAAAAGTCTTTTTCCCATGAGAATGTTACAGCCTTGCAAGCACCTGGTCAGTCACGATGACCTCCTGAGGATGTAGCCAATTCAAGGCTCTTAGATTAGTTCGAATACAATAGATGTATGTCTTCTTTAATGCCTCTCTTTGTCTTTCTTGTTCACCAGCTGGGCACTATCTCTGATAGTGCGCACAAGGCTATTCTCCTGGTGGAAGCAGGAAAAAGATATGCATGCAGGCAGATTTATTATTTTCTAACTTTGCAAAATAATCTTTACTTGAAAGACATGAGCCAGGCTGCGCTTGAACGCTGCCAAGGCTAAATTTCTGATTACACTGCAGCTTGTGCTTCAAGCAATAATATGCAAGTTTATTTCTACTATTATTCTAGTAAAACAGAATTAAATGCATTACATATCATACTACTTTTCAAACTTTGTTCTCTATTATAGATTTAAGTACATTTATTCCTAACTAAGGCACACATTTCTCTACATATATTTGACCACACAGCTTATATATGTTTGAATGTTTGAATACACATCTTCCTAAGCAGCATACATTGTAAATATATTTTTCTAGGCAGCATGTATGTAAATATATTTTCTAAGCAGCATGTATAGATTTTTCTAACATTCTCCCTCCTGTTAATGCATTTCATTCTATTTGAAACATAAACAGTATTATTTCATTTCTTAGCCTTTTCCTTTCAAGGACTCTCAGCTAAGTAAGTCATTTGTTTTATATTTCAGATAGGCTTTCACTTGGTATCAACAAATTCAACTCCATATCTTGGTACATAGTTTCAGTCACTGATACATCAACTAAGTCTTTAACTAATTTTTTCACACAGGGTATCCCAGCAGACACATGCTCCAATTATGAGCAGTACTACACAAATTGCAATCAGAATGTTCATAAGGACCGACCCCACCCCCAAAGAGGTTCTGGAAAGAGTTGGTCAGTGGGTTTGGGCCTGGTGCTGCCATTGCTGACACCTGCTGTATTACGGCCAGGTGATCATTGATTTCATGCTGGTTGTCTGGAATGTAGCACAGCATTCTTCTTTGATAAGCGCGCATACCACACCTCCTCGTCGCTAGGGTGAAGTCGAGAGCCATTCGGTTCTGTAATACAACTGTTCTCATTGCATTCATTTCATCAGTCACAAGTTCAAGAGCGGAAAAAGTCGCATTGCTCATTACTTCGAGGAGTTTTGACAATTTCCTCAGTTCCCAAATCGATTTGACTGCTCCGTAGGCTGGGAATATCCCAGCCCAGGATATAACACTGTCACTCAAGTCCATATGGGTCAACTTTTCTTTGTCCTTCACAGCCGAATGATCCTTCCAGCTTGCTTCAATCTTACCCACTGGATTAGCAGGTTTTTTGACTGTGTTCTCGGCTTGCTGAGCTACATTTCTTACATTACGTATTTTACCCAGGGGCAATTCTGCAGTATGTCTTATGGCTGGAACCAGATAACCCAAAAAACAACTGCCGGACCAATTCTCAGGTAACCATTTAGAGGCCTTTTTCCCACAAACAAAATAACAGTTTTCTACTTTTGTACTGATGCGGGTTAACCCTGAATGAAACATTTTCTTATCTATAACAGATAATTGTCTATATATTTCAGGAGTTTTTTGCACATCTCTCAATGTTGTTTTCATCAAGCTTAAGTATGAACCATAATTCATGCTACAACTAGTACCTTGGTCTACAGGTTTTATATAACATTTGTAAGACAGTTATGTTACAGTTACTCCAACCAACCTGGAGTGTATCATTTTTAACAAAACAAACAATTCCTTTCTGAGTAACAGGCAAATATAATGCCACTTTGTCTTGTGATCTCACAGTGCCTGTATCAAATAATAGGTTTTCCCAAGTTTCATTTATCCCCAAGGGGACAGCAGACATCAAAAGTCCTCCATATGCTGTGGGTATTGCAGTACAAACCCAGCAATTTGAAATGTTCATAGTCTCTACATAGACTCGTTTCATAGCCAGGTATGTGTTAAAGTTTGGGTGCCAGTCTATAGCCAGTCCTTCATCACGTTTTATTAATTTCACTTCTGTAGTTATATGCAAGAAAAACCATAACAACAAAAAGGTTACTACAAACATAGTTAATAAGTGTATGACCAGTAGGCCAGTGAACCAATGTCTCTGGGGTTGTTTCACATTTTTATTCATTCTGCCTCTGGCCATCCTGTTCCTGTGGTATGTCAGTTAAAAGATGTTTATCCAGACTAAATTTCTTGACAGGTTTGCAGTGTGTCAAATGAACCCAAGATGATCTCTCAGCAATTTTTACTGCAGTAGGTGTTGCCAATAGTACCTGGTACGGACCTTCCCACTTTGGACTCGCCCAGTTCTTTCTTTTAATGATTTTCAGCCAAATCCAGGACCCGGGGTCAGCACGGCCTCGGTTTTGCTTCTTGTTTATCTGAAAAGAGTTCAACTGCAAAACAGTCTTATTTGTTAACAATTTCTTCATATAACTAGCTAATGAGCCATCGGCCTCCAGCTCTGCAGGCATGAGGGCCTTCCATTGTGGCACACAATATGCCCTTCCAAACACTATCTCAAAGGGGTCAAGCCCTTTACATTTGGAACAGTTCTCATGCTCAGCAGTGCTAAAGGCAGACAGCAAATCCAAGTCTTTTGAGTCTCACTCATTAATTTTCTCAACTTGTTTTTCAAAATTCCATTGTACCTTTCCACCAGTCCTGCTGACTGAGGGTGATAAGCACAATGGTTTTCAAAGAAATCCCAAAAAATCTCCCAAGCTGCTGTATTGTCTGGTTTACAAAATGTGTTCCATTGTCACTATAAATTCTTTCCGGTATGCCAAATCTAGGAATGATTTCTTTCACTAGGGCTTTGCTACTGTTGCTGCATCCGGATTTCTAGTTGGAAAGGCTTCTACCCATTTTGAAAACATATCTATGATCACTAAACAGTATTTTTTCCCTTCACATTTATTCAGTTCTATGAAATCCATACAAATAGTATGGAGCGGATAGGGTGGTGTTGGAAAGCTCCCTCGCCGGTTTAAATGCTCCCTGTGCATGATGCTTGCTACAAATATGACATGTTGCACAAAATTTTGTGTATAATTCGTAAATCCGTATGTTTGGAATATTTTGTTAACTAACTGTACCATCCCCCCTGTTGAGACATGGCTCTGCCCATGACTCAACAAAGCTCCATATCTAAATAAATTAGATGGCAATATGGGCTTTTCTCTTTGGAGATGTACAGTCCCCTTCAAGGATTGCTCCTCGTTTTATCCACTTTTGCTTTTCTGCTTTTGTAGCTAATGTCTGCATTGTTTTTAACATTTCTAAATCTAGAGTCTCAGAAGGTTGTAGTTCTTCATTTAAGAGCACAGTTTCTGGGTCTGAGGCAGCTTGCCGCAGCTGCATCAGCCCGAGCATTCCTTTTGAAATTCTATCTTGTTGTTTGGTATGGGCTGCACATTTACAGATAGCTATTCTAGTGGGTAACTGAATAGAATCTAACAGGTTCAAAATCAATTGTGCATGATTAATCGGCTTGCCAGTAGATGTTATCATTCCCTGTTTTTCCATTGTTGTGCAAAGACATGCACTGTAGAGAAAGCATACTGACTGTCAGTATATATGTTAACACATTTGTCTTTTGCTAGAGTGCAAGCACGTGTCAAAGCTATCAATTCTGCTGCTTGAGCTGACAGGTTATGTTGCAGGGGTTGTGCTTCTATGATTTCGTCATCAGTCACTACTGCATAACCCACTAGGTTTTTTCCTGTAGGACCTCGTCTACAGGACCCATCCACAAAAAATGTCACCTCTGCGTCGGCTAAAGGTACATCAGTAAGATCTTGTCTGGGTGTGGTTATTTGTTCCATTTCCTGTAGGCAGCTGTGTGGTGTGCCATCCACAGGAATCGGAAGTAATGTCGATGGATTTAATGTTGTGCAACGTTCAATTGTCATATGGGGTTGACTCAATAGTATGGTCATGCAAGAAAGATGTCTGGCAGGGGATAAAAATGCTATTTTCTCTTGCAGTAAAATTATCGCAACTGCATGAGGTACTCTCAACGTGAGAGGATGAAACAATACCACTGAGGCTGAAGCTTGCACTGCCATAGCTGCTGCGACTACTGCTTGTACGCAGGGTGGTAATGATCGTGCCACGGATCTAACTGTGATGAATAGTAAGCTATGGGCGTTGCTTGCCGCCATGTTGTTGCGTCAGTACTGACGTCATATATCCCTGCCTACAATCTACGGTTTGAAAAATCTCTTATGGTAATTCGGAAGCCCTAGAACTAATGATGAAACTATCAGTTGCTTTAGTCTGCAAAAGGCTGCTTCTGCT
This sequence comes from Protopterus annectens, assembly GCF_019279795.1. Lineage (NCBI taxonomy): Eukaryota > Metazoa > Chordata > Ceratodontiformes > Protopteridae > Protopterus > Protopterus annectens. Next base: position 1,337,538,490 of record NC_056735.1, read on the forward strand.
TCCGAGTCCAGTGTAGTGTTTCTTGTGCTGCCATTGGTGTTTTAAATATTAAATCAGCCAATGGAGCCGTTTCTAAAGCATAATTCGGTATCCAACCCGACAAAATTAGTCGTTCCCAAGAAGGACATCATTTCCTTTTGGTAGTTGGTCTAGGTGCTTGTAAGATTGCTGTTTTCCTATCTTCATCCAATGTTCTGCCTTCTTTGGATATCACATATCCCAGGTATTTAACCTGTTCTTTCCAAAGTTGCAATTTATGTTTATTCACTTTATGCCCTTGCTCAGCTAAGAATTTCAACAATGCTATTGTATCTTCCCTACACTGCTGCTGGGTAGGGGCTGCAAGCAGGATGTCATCTACATAAAGTAGTACTTGGCTGCCCCCTGGTGGAGAAAACCCTGCCAGGTTGCTAGCCATCTCTTGTGCGAATATTGTTGGACTTTCACTATATCCCTGTGGTAGTCGGTGTACGTATACCTTTTGCCCTGAAATGTAAATGCAAACCAATGCTGGCTGCCAGGGTGGATAGGTATTGAAAAAAGCATTGCTAATATCTACCACGGTGAAGTATTTTGTTGCGGCTTCAAATCATTTAACAAGGTATGTGGGTCTGGCACCGTAGGTGCCCTTGGTATTACCGCATCATTTACAGCCTGTAAATCTTGTACCATCCGCCATTCCCGTTTGCTTTTTACAGGAAATAGAGGAGTATTACATGGTGAATCTAGGGATTCTACCAGTATCCCTTTCTTAAGTAATGCCATTATGATAGGTTTGATTCCTTGTTCCGCATCCTTGCTCAAAGGATATTGTCTTTTCCTTGGTCTAAAGGCCGATTTTGGTGTAATAACTACTGGCCCTGCTGTTGAATAAGTCCTACATCTGATTTTCCTGTTGACCAAAGAACATTTGGTATTTCTCAAAGCTTTTTCTTCTTCTTCTATCAAGAACGCCAGTCAGCTGTCTTCACTCTGTTGTAAGTGTACAGCTGGGCGTTTTATGCTAACCAATTTAGTTTTGTTTCTGTACTCCTAAGTCCGATAACTCTAAATCAGTTAGTCTCTCCCATTTTGTCACTTTGTCACCCAAGTCTACCCACCTAACATTCTTGTTTTGGTTAGGCTAACATGTGGTAGTTTATTGGATTTGTACAATTCCAAGAATTCCTGAGGTAATGAACAACTCACTCACGCCATTGCCCTCAGTGTCCCAGTATAGAGTCCGCAGTATTAGTCTATTTTATGGGATTCCTGAACAATTTTTGTTCATATTCTTTATCAGGTCCTGATGTGCTACAATAATATAGGGTACAATGTAACAAATGTTGCTGATCAACATCGAGGGAAGCACCTTGCTGGTGGCTACATTCATCAGTTCCTTGGTCACCGCCCCTGGACCGGTTGTAACCAGATCCTGGCTGTACCAATAATAGGCCTCACCTTCCGATCGTACTACAAAGTATCAGTTTGTCTCTGTGCCTCCATACCGTTCATGGTAGGGACTACCGCTATGCCAAAAAGTTGCATAAGATCTCTTCCTAATAAGTTCATGGGGCATTTGGTAGAAAGTACTATTTTACTTTTCTGGGTCATACCGAGGCGGGATCAGTTATTGCTATATCATGGGAAAGTGGTTCCCTGTACAGCTGTCCATTTGCTGCTTTCACTAATATGTAATCAGGTGACTCAGAATGTTCCGGTAACTTTGAAGGATGTATCAAAGTTCGTGATGCTCCTGAATCACACAAAATTTGACTTCTCTCCTTCCACCAGAAGTGTAACTTCGGTTTAAGTGTCTGCTAAATAGAGCTCTAAGCTCAGTAATGCCAAATCCAAAACTTCACTCTCCCCAACTTCTACATCCGGTTGCATGTCATTTGTTTCTTCTAAGGTATTTACATTATTCCCCTGCTCATTAGTCTCTCCTGGTGACTGCTGAGCAGCATAACTGTCATATAGTCAATCCTCATCTTCCTTATCCTTCTTTTCCACAGGTGCCTTGCTCCTGCAATCCCTTGCCAAATGTCCCTTCTTACCGCAATTGAAGCACTCACCTCTTTTCTTCCTGTCCTCATAAATTTCTGAGTTTCTGTCAGAGCGTTTGTTACCCTGAGTATTCCGCTTACCCTTCTTGGCTGTTTGTACTACAAAGACTTCCGCCGTCTTCAGCTGTGAAGACCTGCGTTTTCTTTTCTTTTACTGTTAAAATGTTTTTCGGCATGTCTAGCATACTCTAACAAGGCTTGAAGCCTACTTGTTCGGTGATCTATCATGTGCTTCGTGATGAAGCTATTGATAGGGGCAATACAACCTTTCAAAAATGCATTCTTCAATTGTTGTTCATATGAGCTATCATTCTTTTGATTTTCGGGAATAGGCATGCCACTATGGTTATTGAAACATTCTAATAATCTACCATAGTATGCATCTACTGTTTCATTATCTTGTTGTACACATTGGTTAATGCAAGTCCAGTCTGCCCTAGGTTTCCATTTTTCAGTAATGCGGTCTGTAAGACCCTTCAATCTAGCATCTAGTTCTGCGTCACTATGTGGGAGTGGCCTGAGTTGCGTCCACGGGCATTCCAGGCCACAAATCATGTGCCAGTCCGGACCTAAAATTTGTCTAACTACTCTTTCTACCTCTTCCCCATTTAGGTGGTAACTCAATCTCATGCCCTGTAAATCCTGTAGGAATTTCTCAAAGTTAATTTTTGGATGGGGAATTCCTTCTGTAGCTTTTCGGATGTCTTCCGGTGTCCATGGTCTATACACTAAGAGAGTTGAGGCCTGGCCCTCCTGTCCTGCCTGTGGGTTTGGTACTTCTATTAATGGACAGATTTCCTCACTCTCATCTAATAAACTTCCGCTTGGTTGAACATCTATAAGCTTTGGCGTGTTCGGGATCTAGTCCCGATAGGTTCTCTTATAAATGGTTGTCTTAATATCCCTGTTGTCTCTGGGTAACGTGGGGGGGGTCCAGCCCGCCTCCGCTTCATATTCTAAGTAAGGCATCGGAGGAGGTGGTAGGGGAGGGACCGATGCTACTATTATGTTATTATCCTCTTTGTCTAAAAATAATGCCTTTGCATTTTTATTTTTCTGTTCCCTTCGGTTCACTTCCTCAATCCACCTATGTGCTTGAGGAACACCCAACTGTTGTTGTTTTTTTGCCTGACCTTCTGCGTCAGATTTTAACTGTTTCAAAAGTTTTACTAATGATATTTTATCTAATTTACCATCAAAGTCATACTTGTTAACCCATTTTGAAAAATATCTCACATTATCTGCTCTCTGTGATTGCATGTATTTTGCATCTTCTGTTAGGGGCGGGTCACGTGACCCTTTAGTGCATTCATTTCCCATGTCTCTGAAAGAGAAAAAAAGAAGAGAGAGAGAGAAAAAAAAGAACTGTTACGTAACCCTTTCTCTTGTACCACGTGGTATCTTATTCCCCGTATTCACAGTAGTGTCTAGAATGACTGTTTACTTTGCTTTGTTTATTTCCTGATCTATGACTCAAGATACAATACTGACTACCTCTCCTGCTATCACAAACCTTAGCAATAGCACAGTGTAACCTGGTCCCTGATCTAAAACAAAAACAAAGAGAGGAATTCTGCTTACCCGAGCCTCCCGCTTATGTTTGATATGCTTTTTAGGATCCAGTTTTCCGCTTTTCGGCCACAGATCAGACAAGTGGACAGCCTCTTTAGACACGACAATTCAGTCGGAGGTCTTTCCTTCTTCTGCGCAGATTTCGGTACCACCTATATATTCTGACCTGCAGCTTACCAAGGGAATTCCGGCACGATTAGGACCAAAATGTTAAATAAATTTGTTAGAGTCAGACTGTAAAAATCATTGAGTTATTCAAAAACAATGTCAATCAATAACAAACAATAATGCAGGAGGACTCAAGTATCTTATACTCTAATGTACATTAGGAGGCAAAAAACCATACACAAACTTGTACAGAATTTTGTCTGCTTTATTGACAGAAGACTCCATTTTTATATATGTCATTATCAGTTTTGCCCACCTCACTGGCGTGGTCAGTGACAGGGTCTTTACATCATAGTAACTTATGAAAAAGTGCTGAGATGGTGTTTTCAAAAAGTCTTTTCCCATGAGAATGTTACAGCCTTGCAAGCACCTGGTCAGTCACGATGACCTCCTGAGGATGTAGCCAATTCAAGGCTCTTAGATTAGTTCGAATACAATAGATGTATGTCTTCTTTAATGCCTCTCTTTGTCTTTCTTGTTCACCAGCTGGGCACTATCTCTGATAGTGCGCACAAGGCTATTCTCCTGGTGGAAGCAGGAAAAGATATGCATGCAGGCAGATTTATTATTTTCTAACTTTGCAAAATAATCTTTACTTGAAAGACATGAGCCAGGCTGCGCTTGAACGCTGCCAAGGCTAAATTTCTGATTACACTGCAGCTTGTGCTTCAAGCAATAATATGCAAGTTTATTTCTACTATTATTCTAGTAAAACAGAATTAAATGCATTACATATCATACTACTTTTCAAACTTTGTTCTCTATTATAGATTTAAGTACATTTATTCCTAACTAAGGCACACATTTCTCTACATATATTTGACCACACAGCTTATATATGTTTGAATGTTTGAATACACATCTTCCTAAGCAGCATACATTGTAAATATATTTTTCTAGGCAGCATGTATGTAAATATATTTTCTAAGCAGCATGTATAGATTTTTCTAACAGTACCTAATGGAGCTGAGAGCTTATGCCTGAGTTCATGTAGGATGCAGCCAGGGATGTTGTTGGGTCCCATGGAGACTGTAGTTTTTGCCTTTGAGAGGGCATTAAAGACCTGCTCCCTGATGATGAGGGGAGGGGGCAGGTGCTGGGGATGTCCTGGTTTACTGATGGGGGACAGGGGGTTAAAGTTTTCACTGAACCTGTCTGCCAGCAGGTTGGCTATATCTACAGCATTTGTGCATGTGGTGTTCGTGACCACAAGTTCAGAGCAGATTTAGGTGTTACCTTTGAGACTGTGGACATGTGTGAAGATGGCCTTGTAATTGTCTTTAGTAGATGTGGCCAATCTGGTGCCTTTCTTGTGTGTTTTGAGGTTTGTTTTATTTTTGTATTTCTTTTTACAACTTGAGCCATCTACATTTTTTGAGTTGTCTGGTTACAATGAGGTCATTCTGTTGGCTTTATATAACATTCATGTCTCCACTTACCTGCAAGTACCCCTCTTCCTTTATTGCTCATTACTTGGCTTATCCTCCCATCCTCCCATAGTTTGGTGACCTCTAAATCACCAGAGATAATGGCACATGGATTATATTCTGTATATGTCTTCCTGATGCTAGGATTTTTAATATCTATTTAACAGGAGCAGTTTTGTAGGTTGTTGTGTTCAAATTTAAATGCTAGATTATTTCTAGTTTATATTTGTCTCCGACCAGCTTTATCAAGTGTATTGCATGCTCAGCATAATCTGAAAATAGTTATAGCTTTCAATTCAGTCTCATGACAAAGTTATCTCAGATTACCCTGCACAAGACATGGCCTTTCACTTTCCCCCCGCCCATGGATTTTCATTTATAACAATACTCTGTAACTAACTCATTTATTTCCACTGTGACAAAAACAAGTGGATAAGCTGTCCCTTTTGCACCACAACAAGGTCTCCATCTACATGGGGATCTGAGACTGATGAACTGCTCATTCCCAGGAATGTATGAACCAGAGGCTGGCACCTGTAGACTTTCCTCATGTAGAGGGACTGTTGTGAATCCTGCTTTGGATATAACTTGCACCTGGTCTGCAGTGAGTACTTGCATTCATCTGTCTCCTAGAACACAAGCAGATAGTGAGGCAGCTGTGTGTCTGAACTCATTTTTGAGATCGACCACAAGCAGCTGGTTAGTTGAGGTTACAGCTAGTCAATCCCCTGGCTGTGAGTTACTGGAATTTGAGCATCTGGGGCTGTACACTTGTTACACTTTTAGTTGGTTATCTGAATTACTTTAATTATGTTTGGGATGTACTTATTGCTGGTGTCAGTGGAATTTTAGAACTATTTCCCTAATTTTCCCAAAGTCTTACACTGATGGGAACACATTGTATATTCATTTTACAAAAGCAAGATTAACTCTCTCTCTCCTATCCAGTTTTTCATTTATTTTATACATCTGTTTTATTAAAAGATTTTAATGAAACAAAAAGGAAATAGCATGTGCAGAAAAGTATTGTTTTATAGTTTATAGGTGTGTGCTCAGCTAATGACCACTGGGGATTTTCTAAGCCCATCCATGCATCCCAAGTCTCTGACAAGTTGTGGTACCCTTGGTAATTGCAAGCAGGGGCCTGGGATATGAAACATTTACAAGTAGGGGCCTGGGAGATTAATCATTTACAGGCTGCCTGTGTCCATTAGAGACATAGATGCCAAACCAGGGATGAATTTTCTCTTCTCCATCCAATTGTCCAAGTAACACTTGAATTGGGTTAAGGAAGAACTCTCTTTCACATGGATAGGGAGTCTGTTCCAGAGAAGGGGTTGTCTCTTCGATACATATCTGTCTCTCTCTGTGTATATCACAGGAAAAGTTTGAGTGTTTAGAATGGAGAATTCTGGTGCTGCTTGTTCTGCAGATATGCAGGAGGTCCATCAGAGTGGGGTCCAATGATAACTTGTATTTCAGGCATAGATCTCCCCTCACCAGCCTATAGGAGACAGAATACAGGGATGGGGCTTTGAGGCAGTCTGTGTAGGAAATATTATTTACTCCCTGTATTCTTTTAGTGTGAAACCTCTATGAACATTACAGTTATTTAATATGGCTGGTTAGGTACATACCAAAGGGGCACTGTACTCAATGATAGATCTGAGGAATGTCGAATACAGTGGAACACTAAACTGTTTGGACCTAGATGCCATACCTTTGTTTATAAGTTGATTTCCTAACTACTATAGGCGTCTGATGATCAAAGGCTAGAGTACTGTCTGTGTGTGTCCCCAAGTCCCTGACTACTGGGTCGACTCTTAAAGGTATATTGTCAATATGATAAGTGCTAGGAGTGGCTGACTCCCCAAAGGATACTATTATGCATTTCTTGGCATTTAGTTTTAGTCCATAGCTTTGACAACAGTTATTTGTCTATTTTGAACACTTCTTGGAGAACATTAGTGTCAGTGGAGGATTCTATGATTGCTCCTAATTTTTAGTCCTCTTCAGATTTGGTCAGCCAGAGGTTTCACTGATGTTGATCTTGATGTCAGAGAAGTAGTTGCCAAAAAGGAGAGGTCCCAGGACTGATCCCTGAGGGACTGTGATGGTGACTGCTCTCTTTGTAGAGGTTGGCTCTCTAATTCTAGCTTTCTGGGTCTTGTCTTTGAGCCAGCTGGCTATCCACTGGGTGACATAAGGGCTTTTTACTTAACCTCTTGAATTTGTCAACAATGATGGCCTTTTCCAGACTGGCTACCAGATATGAATCAGTTCAATTTAACAAGAGCCACTCTAAAGATTTTTACTATAATTGTCCTGTCCTGCATGTACTTTGAAGAGTTAAGTAGTATGCCACTGCCTAGTTCTTACATATGAACTTATTTTTGATAACTTTTGTCAGTGTACATTTTTTTCTCAATTTTTTTATTTTTCAAATACATTTGAATGAATTCCATAGTATTTATATATAACATCTTAAATAACTATGTACACTATTTACGTTAGCCTAACACTATAACAGATCTTAATGTATACAGTTGCTTTATAAGTATGTCCAATCCATTATCAGAGTGTCTGATCAATTATTGTATAGTGTCAATCAATGATAAGACTTTTCCCAAGGGTTGCTGATAAATGGCTTTGGATAAATTCTTAGTTCTTTAATTTTAATCTCCAATAATACTGTAGTTTTCAATAGGCTGTAGAAGTCTTCCAAGGTTGGTATTGTGTTTGTATTCCATCTTCTTTTTATACACTTCCTTGAAAATGCAAGTATAATCCATACTAGATACATATTTGACCTATTCAAATGAGGACCTTCGTTCACATTTAATAATACAATAACTTTAGTTAAATAAAATGATTAATTAAATAAAGCTTGTAGAAAGTTATTAATACCAATCCAAATGGCTTAATTTCAACACAATCAAATTAAATGTGGTTCCAATCTGCATTGTGTACTTGCTCACATGTCCAACATATTCCTTTCATGGAAGAACTAATTTTATTGATTCTGTCTGGGGTTAAGAATGCTTTGTGCAAGCATTTCCAATTAAAACCTTTCCAGTATTGTGTAAAGGATGTATATGTTAGCGATAATAAGATATTTGTTTTAATATCTTCAGTTACCTGTATTGAGTGTCCTTTTGTTATATATTTCCCATATGAGGTTTTGGGTGTCGTTTTATAGTTTATCAATATTTTGTAAATTTTGAAATACTGTTTCCTATGTCAAAGTCATTATATATAATTTCATATATGTATTTCGTAAATTTAGGTATTTCTTTAAATGAAGAATTGTTAATTATTCTACTTAATTCTTGCGAATATGACAGAATACTCTGTAAAGTTAGTCAGTCCTGTTGTGGAATTTTCTATGTTGATTTTATTTCTTGCATATCTAAAACTTTTAGTTCTTTGATACATTGGAGCCAACAAACAAATCCTTTCTGTTCCCAGGAATTAATAATTTCTCTATATATTTTATGTGCAAAGTTCTTTGTGATTATAAATGGTGTCAAAAGATCAAACCAGATTTTTAAATCTATATTTGCATTAATAATTTTCCTAAATAAGTCAATGTAATATATAATCATACAAGTTTTAATGAGTTTAGTTATGTTATATTGCATACTAATACATAATATGTGCCATGGCAAATTGTTTTTTATCTCTTATTTGAATTTTTTTTTGTAAATCAAATTCATTTATTGATATTACAGATAGTAATACTTTCCAATTTGCAAAGTAATTTGAGCTTCCAATTTGAGATTGTTTTAGATATTGATGCTTTTATATATGTTTCTATGTCAGGAATGTTTAATGGTCCCTGTTTCAATGGTCTGATATGATGTATTAAAGCTATTCTGTTTCTTATGGGTAACCATAAAAAAACATTTTAAGCATTAATTTATTTCTTTAAGTATATTCCTTTCTGGCAACAGTTGTATTGCCAATGCTATATATAGGATCTTGGGCAGTAAAACCATTTTTATTAACTGTAGTCTATCTTCAAATGTCAATATTATTTTGTTCCATTTTCCCACAGAGATTTTAATTGTATTGATGATATTATTGCAGTTTTTGAGACTCATTCATTATTATCCTTGCATAACTCAATACCTAGATATTTTAAGGTAGATTCTTGTTTCCCTATAAAGGGATTCCCCCTGAGTCTGCAGTTTTGTTTTTATTTAAAAATAAAAATTTTGGTTTTGATTTATTGAAATGGTGTCCTGAAGTCATGTGAAATTTGTCAATTAATATATCTAATTCATCTAATGTCTCTTTTGTATTACATAATATTAGTAACATCATCAGCAAATAGCATTACTTTAGAATTGTACTGTTCATAAACATCTATTCCATTGATTTTATATTGTTAGGAATTGAATCTGCCAGTATTTCAATAACCAGAGCAAATAGAATCAGTGACATAGGACATCCTTGTTTAGTGCCTTTTGTTATATGTATAGATTCAGGGTAAAAGGACCTAACTTGACATACAGTAAATTATTTGTATATAAATTCTTTGGGAGATAAACAAAGGATGCAGGAAATTCAAATAGCATTAGGATTTTGAATAAATAGTCCCAATTTATGGAATCAAAGGCTTTCATTATATCTAAGCCAATTATGAGTGTTTATTTTCTTTATTAACATAATCTATAAGAAACATTATCCTTTTAATATTGCCATGTGTGTGTCTATGATATATAAATCCAGTTTGATCATTATTTATTGTTTTGGATAGTGGCATTTTCATTCTGTTAGTTAATATTGTCATAAGTATCTTAAAGTCATTATTTAATAATGATATAGGTCTATATGAGGTACAGAGGTTTGGGGATTTGTTTTCCTCTAGGATTGGTGTGATTAAGGAATATCTCCAAGAGGGTGGCATTAAAGCTTGTGATTGCATTTCTAATAGAGTTTTATTGAAGAGGAATAGTATCTTTGAAAGAAAAAGTTTATATATTTCCATAATTATGCCATCTATACCTGGAGCTTTATTATTTTAGCCTATTTTATTGTATCTGTAATTTCTTTGTAGGATATGGGTGCTTGCTGATCTAGTTTTATTTTTTCTGGTATTTTTTATACTAGAATAGTTTTCATCTAGATTTAATTGATCAATATGTATATTTTCTTTTTGGAAATGTTCCATGTAGTGATTTCTATATGCATCAAGAGTGTCACCTACATACAAAACATTTTCCCCTTTCTTTTCATGGAAGATACTTTTAATGCTATTAGTTTTTGATTGTATTTTGATTCTTATGGATAAATTAAATAGATATTTGGGAGAAAAAGCCAAGGTATTCATTTTTAGTTTTTCTAAAGCTAAACTAGTTTTATGTATTAGAATTTTGTTGTATTTATTGTTTAAAACTTCTACTTTCTTTTTCATCTTCAAATGATTTTGATTAAAAGTTTAGATTGTAGATCTAATAATTCATAATTCCATTCTCTGATTTTTTTATAACAAGTTAGGCTTTTATCATATATATGTAAGCTTTTAATGAGTCCCATATCATTTTATTTATCTCTGTGGTGTAATTAATATCTAAGAAGAACTGTAATTCAGATAATAGCCAAGGTTTGAACTATTTAATTTTAGTTATATATGCTGGAATTCTGGAGTTAAACATAAATGGTCTGTACCCATTTTGAAGTTTTAGTATCAATGAATTTTGGTATGAAAAGGGGCAAAGAGTGATTGAGAAATTAATTATTTTAGATTGTAAGTCATGGGCAGCAAATATTTTATCTATTCTAGTTTGGGTATCAAATCCGTGATCTTGATGGGAAAACAACAAAGATTTATCTTCTTTAAATATGAAAGTATCTACAACATTAAATTATTCTACCCACTTATTTAAAGCTTTTGATACAGCAGGTGTATGCAGCACTCTTTTATTTGTAGTTTCAGGAATATTAAATACACAGTTAAAATCTCCTCCTAATATTAAGTTGCCTTTATAAATATTGGAAATGAAATCCAAGTGTTTTTTAACAGTTCCTGTTCCAATGCCTGGGAACCAGTACAGATTGGCTAGGGTCCATATTCTATTATTATATTTAACTATTGCTAATGCCATAAGGTCTTCTTTATCTTCAAACTTATAAATGATTTCTGGATTAATCACATTTGTTTTCCATAAAATTGTTACCCCTTTTGTCTTTGTCTTCTAAGTGGATTGAGCCACTATCATATATTCCTTAGGATTCCATTTGTAATTGTCATTTGTTTTGAAATGAGTTTCTTGAAGGAACGCAATTTGTGCTTTGGTCAGTTTTAAATATTTCAGTAGATTTGATCTCTTGCTAGGATTGCTTAACCCATTGGTATTTAAAGATAATACAGTTAAATCCATCTTAGATTATTTAGACTATGTATTTTTTGTTTTATTGTAACTATTAAACATTTTCCTCTGATAACTATAAAGTATCCCCCAGATTCACTAATTTTCCATGCAGGACTAGTCGAGTCCTGCACGGAAGTGGCCTTTTAGGAGGGGGACATCAGCACGCCAAGCATATTAATGAAGGCACACTGCCTAACCTCCAAATCTTACACTGAGCATTGATGAGTGCAGGGGGCGTGTCTGAGAGCAGACCTCTCAGAATAAACACGCCCCTGAAAAGTAGAACAGCAGAAACTGTAAATAAATGAGCAAGACCACTCATAGGTGTCCGCATATCCCCACCAACAGCCCCCCATGTGTACAACAGCAACAGGACATAAAAATAAAAAGAAGTAACCCCTGTATTTATTTTTAAAACTCCGAGTATAGCTAACCATAGGTGCGCGGGTGTGCCCATCACTTAGCTACGGTTAAAGCAGCTTAAAAGGCTGAAGAGGATGACAAGGAAGATATATGCAAATGAAGCAACACAGCAATAGTGTAGTGGTCAGAGCATCCACCTAATGAGCAGGCATTCCTGGCTCGAGTCTCACTGCAGCACATACCATTTTCCATGTGAAATCTGTATACAGACATTTATTTACATTTAATTGCTGTATAACCCACTAAATAACATTTAAATGTGAACTGGAGTACTGCATTAAATGCACATGTGAAGAGTCAGTACCATAATGAATAAGTCAGCAGTAAGCAGGTGTAAGCACAGATAGGCAGTAGTAAGCATATGTAAGCACTAGTAAGCATGTGCAAGTGCATTTGGGCGGGGTGAAGAACCGCCGACACAGATTAAGCAAAGGAGAAGGTAACTGTGTGTAAGACACTGTGACCAGAAGTCAGCAGTGCCTACCTCTGCACAAACCCTCTTACAACTGCTTGAAAGTGCCTTAAGCACACCGTATCCAACAGCCAGTGTTCAGCCCAGCAACAAAACAAACAGCCTCTGCAAGGCCAGAAACCAGGACCATGCACACCATACATGAAACAATTTGCCACTAAGCCATGCCAGCTATGCTGAAATTGTATGTTGCTAGAAACATAACCACAGCCCAGTCATGCAACAGTACAGAGAATGTATACCTACAGCTAGATAGGCGTGTGTCTGCAAATATATCACTATCTAAATGGATATAACATATCTATAGATGTAGTCACATATATATCTTTATATATATATATACATATATATAAAATATCCACAGATATATATATATATATATATATATATATATATATATATATATATACACAAATATATGAACAGATATACATGCAAATGCTGACAACTATACATATATATGTCAACATCTATATGTCCACATATACACATCAAGTAACATATGTACGCAGATATATGTCTCCATAGGTATATTCTGACATAGTTAGACATATGTAAGCAAATATCTATATCTATATACATATATATATATATATATATATATATATATATATATATATATATATATAGATATATATATATATATATATATATATATATATATATATATATATATCTATATCTGTACACACAGCGGTATATATGGCCAGACATCTGTAGATACCAATGGTAGATGAACAAAAACATATATGTCCACATGCACCATCAATGGGCCTGTGAGGCCCCAAACAATATATGTCACGTATGAATTTGCATACCCCCCGCCCAGCCAAACACGTCCACCCTGCAATATACTACTAAGCTCATAGTATTGTATGTCTGTCATTGAACTAGGGAATTAAATCAGCCCTCTGTTATGTGTCACATGTCAACATCACATACCCCTCTCCCCACCCACAAGGTGGGCCGAGTAGTACAGGCCCATCCAACCCAGGCCATCCCCAACCCATTCATACATAACCCACAGTTCTGCTTCCCCCCACCAGAAGCACACACACAGCCACCCCCCCTACCCTGGTTACCGGCCTGTAGCTACCACACATTGCCCATCCCTCGGAACCCATCCCGTATGATGTCCCGACCCAAGTATACTTGGCGTGGCATACACCGGAGACCATACACATAGCCAGGGGTACTTATGTAACCCTGTGTGTAGACGAAGGTTGAATACCCAATGTTTGGGTTGTTCCGCATGGGACGAATGTATTCCTGGTACTAACAATAGATGTCACGTGTGACTCTGTGCACACCAACAGATTTAGTTGTAGATATCGCAAAGCATACATGGCACACAAGATTGGCAGGTATGCACACAAAACACAGTATCCAGCAATACCAGTCAACATTACCAGATATTTAGCAAAAGATTTAGAGGTATATGTGTTAGTATAAATACTCATAACTATGTAACTATGTAGATATATACCTCCCCCTCTCTGTAGTGCAAATGTATACATATGTATAGATAGACATATAAATACCCAAATATACATATGTACATATGCAGACACCCATACATCCACATGTCATTAGATCTATATACAGCAATATATATATATATATATATATATATATATGTATATATATATATATATGTATATATATATATATATATATATATATATGTGTGTGTGTGTGTGTGTGTGTGTGTGTGTGTGTAGATATACACAGATATATAGCTAGGATAAGATACAGAATGACATATGTTTACAGGCCATGCCAATGGAGGTGAAGGGCCCAAGCAAGAAATGTGTAACACGTAGCGTGAACCCCCCCCCCCAGCCAGACAGGGGAAACATACAAACAAACCCACAAACAATGTAAACAATCCACTGCTCCCCAGACCACAGGCAGGATACAACCGGGATGGGGGGGACACAGTGGAACTGAGAAGTCTAATCTTGGAGCAGAGTCAGGAGTATCCCTTGTGGGACACCACACCCCAAAAATTGTCTTGTTATAGGAGGAAGCCCATGCGATGACCTATCAAGGTGCGGCGTGTACATACCCGGACTACAAGTGTGGGAAAGCCTGATGACCCATGGGTTGAGACAAAGTACAAGATGTATCCTGTGAAGTGGAGAGTGGGCAGTGTGTAATGGTGTGTTTAGACCCGACCTGCAACCAGAGTAAGGATGTGTGCTGTAGAGGAGGTGCAGGTGGTGGAACTAGGGGTAGGTAACTATGGGTCTAGGCATGCGGATGTTCGCTGGAGTGGGTTTATTCAGACTGCTCCAGGGATGTAAGCAATAATGTTCATTGGGCAGAGTCGCCGCCCAACAGGCAGCCACTCCCACTACGAGTCCCACTGCAGCACAGTCTATTTTACATGGCAAAGAATGGCATAACCAGATGTAGATGTAAATATGTAGAGGTATGTGTGTGTCTATATACCCATAACTACATGGAGATATACCTCTCCCTCTCTGTAGTACAAATGTATACATACATAGACAGACATATATATAAATACCCACATATAGATATATACATCTGCAGACACCCACACATCCATATGTCATTAGATATATATGTACAGCAATATATATATATATATATATATATATATATATATATATATATATATATATATATATATATATATATATATATATATATATATATATATATATATATATATATATATATATATATATATATACAGATATATATATATATATATATATATATATATATAGTATATATATATATATATATATATATATATATATATATATATATATATATATATATATATGTGTGTGTGTAAATATACACATATATATAGCTAGGATATGATACAGCAGTTAAGAATTACATATGTTCACAGGTTGTGCCAATGGGGGTGAGGGGCCCACTCAAAAAATGTGTAACACGTAGCATCAAGCCCCCCCAGCTAGACAGGTGAAACATACAAACACACAATAAAAGTAAACAAACCACTGCTTCCCAGACTACAGGCAGGATACTACCAGTGGGAGAGACCCGCCAAGTCTAATCTTGAAACAAAGACAAGAATGTCCCTTGTTGGACAACCCAAAAATTTTATGGCTATTCAGGCTTCCAGCCATTACACAGATAACCTACGGCAGGGCACATATGCTCCCGGACTACAAGGTTGGGGAAGCCTGATGACCCATGGGGCGAGACAACATATGTGATGGGTCCCGAGAAGTGGAGAGTGGGCAGTGTGCACTGGTGTGTTTAGACCCGACCTGCACCCAGAGTAAGGAAGACTACTGAAGATGATGTGCGGTTTGGGAACTATGGGTATGAAATTATGGGCCTAGCTGTGCAGGTGTTGGCTGGAGCAGTTCTATGTGGACCACCACAGTGATATAAGCAATAGTGTGCATTGGGCAGATCCAACGCCTATTGAGCAGCCACGCCCAGTACGAGTCCCACTGCAGCAAAATCTAGTTTACATGGCAAAGGATGGTATAACCAGATGTGTTGTTGTAAACCCAATAAATGACACCAAAGAACACATGGTCGCAATACCCCACTGTAGGCATGTAATCTGAACTAATTGGCATCACAAGGTATGCTGTCCTCACCCCCACCCAGGGGTGTGATTGTCCAGACCTACCCCCAAATGCAGGGTATATAAACAGCTGTCGCTGTAGAAGAAATGGTCAATTGTGGACCCTCCCATCAGCCATCCTGCACATCTCTGGACATGTCCCCACTATCAACCCCTCTGTGTGGCCCAATAACACCACTTACCTATCGATCCCTGTTGCATTTGTTATAATGTTCACAGTCACAAGTAGGTGACACCCTCCACACAACTATATTGGCAGAGTCTGGAACCCCCACCCCAGGTGTATTACCACAGCTGTTCCAGACTACACATGTAAATAACACATGAAGGTAAAACCCAAGCACACTTGGATCACCACCTGGTGAAGTCTACCACCCCCAACACTCCAGACACATAACCAACTACTGACACTGACACCTCCTGTCCTGCCACGCATACATATCCCAACACCCTGTAAACCTGCACTACTGCTCCCCCACCAAACAGTCGAATGGCCTACTATACAGTTAAAATGTCCCCCCCCTCCACCTACCTGCCTACACCTCCACTACTCACATCTACTCTACAACACAGATATGGCATAACTAAACCTAACCCTAATACCCGAGTGTAGCCTAACCAGAAATGCTAAACTGGAATTCCACTTAACCTTGCACTGACCTTCATGAACAGTCATACCTGACATGTACACCTGGCTTAAGCATGTATAATACCAACATGTACATGAAGTAGCGTGGGGGTATGTGGCAGCAAGCAGAAGTACTCCTGTGTGGGTGGCAGTAAGCAATGCCCACACTGGTTAAGCAATGTGGAGGCCAACCCAGTGTAAGATGCCATAACCAGAGGTCAACAAGTCTGAGCCTAGCGCACACCAGCACATACCCGCCTACACTTCCCCCACAGTGCTGTAGCCCACAGCCATCATCGTGGCTAGTAACAGCATAATCAACACTCCCAGGTTCCCCCCCTGCACACTGTAGTCCAAGTGAGTTACTACAAAGGCATGGCAGATATACAATCAGATGCTGTTATCACAAACATATCATCCAGCACAATCAGTCAACAGTAAAGGAAATGTATGTAAGTTTGTACATTAATACCAGCAAACATGTGCACAGTGCTCAGTCACAGTATTCCGAGCAGTCTGAGTACCAATGAATAGTGCCTGTCCACGCATACTGTGAGAACAGTAGTCTCATATAATACTGAAGAGAGGAATGGAAAATGGGCCACGTTATGGGGGTGTGTTTCATCTGCAGAAGCGGGAATTGAGGCTGGTTTGGTGTGTGAGCAAACTGCTGCATCTGAAAACCCTGGCAGGATGCTACCAGTGGGAGAAACGGTGTAGACCAACAAAGTGTACTCGTGACACAACAACAGGTTCATCCGTGCTGGGACGTACCAGACATTATGGATCACAATAATGTTTCCACCAGTATCGGAGGTGGATGAAGGGAAGGCTCGAATGTATGTGGACTAAACTGATGAAGAACTTGCAAAAGGTTGCATTGAGACAGTAATATGGAGGAATACCGAGACGCAGAGAGGGAAATGTGTGGTGGTGTGGTATGGCAGGGCTAGCAATTGCAGAATGGATGGATGCTGTGTACGTGGAGCTCAGGGGCCGGGAGACATTAAGGTAGAAATATGCAAATTATGCAGAGCTGCAATAGTGTAGTGGGCAGAGCATCCGCCTACCACACACACATTCTCAGTTCGGGTCCCACTGCAGCACATTCTATTTCCAGTGTGAAATCGGTATAACAAAATCGTTTTGCTGTATAACCTATTAAATGACATTTACACTTGAACAGGAGTACGGAATTACACATAGCCCACTCACTATTCAAAGGACATAAAACAACACACAGATATGTATACACAGACAACTTGTAATGGTGTATTTTACAATAATGTATGCCATTACTGACAGCACATAGATCTGCACTTATGTAATCAGTGAGGAATGCAAGGCCTACAAAGAAAAGTAGATGCAGACAGTGCGGATATATAACATACTATGCTGTCCAGGACAGTTCCATCAATTTGTACAACTGTGGACAAAGGATTTGCCAGCAAGATAGGTAACAATAAACAATAACAGATGTAGTTTAGCAGCTGCCAGTTACACCCCGTAGTCAAGGCCCAGGGGGGCATTCATTACCTGTGATAATGTCTATGTATCTGTGACATGTATGGACCCTGACCAACAAATGTTGTGAGAGTCCACGATATGACTGAGATGATAGCAGGAATGCTAGCAGTATATTATGATAGGCCGATACCAAACAACCCCTAACCGTATCACAGCAGGACAAAGCCAGCCATATATGTGGAGGACAGAGACAGGAACACAGGGCCATACTCGTAATATTGCTGTTACACACCCTACACATTGCTGGTGTTACAGGATTTGATGCAACATACCCTTATGCAGGAATAGCACATCAAGAACAGAACTGGAAGTAGTCATGTACTGATAGCACACAACAGACAGATTGCCGGGGATATATCTCGGACAAGCCCTGTGTGGTGCACAGGTAAAAGCAAACAGACAATCCACTGGCGATCATGTGGATAGGCCCACTGTTTAGAGCTATGCAGACAGACTGCATTCCATCCTAAACCACTATGTACACGCAAACACTGCAAGACCAGCAATATACAAAGCACATAACAACACCACCCACTCTGTCTGTAGGACTGGAACAACCTAAGATTGTGTAGTTGTCCTGTGTCTGCAAGCCCCGCTGTAATAGGTACTGCAACCTGCCATCTGTAGCACTGCTGCCCACATACAGGAAGGATGTCCTCCATACTGTAAAGGTGAAGGGACAATGCCCACATGAGTAAGAATTTTATAGTACTGGGTTGCCATGACGATGGTTAACAGAATCACTATACAGCAGACTGCAAGCAGTCAGCAACTTTCGCACACTGATTGGTGCAGAGCCCATCACCTCATCATGTGCATCACCTACAAAAGCCATGCTGAAATCCATTCAAACCAGCTCATTCGCTGGAGAGGGAGAGAGGGAAAGAAAGAAAGAAAGAAAGAAAGAAAGAAAGAAAGAAAGAAAGAAAGAAAGAAAGAAAGAAAGAAAGAAAGAAAGAAAGAAAGAAAGAAAGAAAGAAAAAAAAAAAAAGAAAAACAAATGTATACCACAGAACTTACACAGTGGGGAACACAGTACTACAGGCCACAATCAGAAGGCGTCACACCCGTCCAAACACTAAAAGGTATGTAAAACACATCTGCATGTAATTTAATGTAGTATGTGGTATAAATTAATAGGATGTACGATGTAGAATTTTGATATGTGCTGTCTGCAGTTGTCCCTGTAATGATGTCCCACTGAACAACTGCTCTGGACAATACGGTCTGTCCCTGTAAGCAGTGGGACATACCCACAAACTGTGCAGATCAGCAATGAATGACAAAGATGTCAGCCATAATATATGTGTATGTTATGTTAGTGTGGAATGTGTAATGTAGCATGCACAAATGCCATAGGTGGGTTACTGTGGAGAATAGCTGTTGGTGGATGAATTGCCGTCATGATAGACAAATGGGTGTCAGTGCACACCACTTGCAGGACAGTCATGTGAATGTGTAATGTAGCATGCACAAATGCCATAGGTGCGTTACTGTGGAGAATAGCTGTTGGTGGATGTATTGCCATCATGATAGACAAATGGGTGTCAGTGCACACCACTTGCAGGACAGTCATGTGAATGTGTAATGTAGCATGCACAAATGCCATAGGTGTGTAATAGACGTACCAGCAATCTCACACCATAGTTACCACCCTAATGTTAGGCTGTGTTCACATGTGGCACCTGTCTGTTTTGCAGCAAGGCAGAACAGTGAAGCTGTGAATGAAAGACAGTTACAGAATGCGGACCGGATGCCTGTATGCACTCCACATATCTGTGTGATATGGACTGTGATGTGTATGTGTACAGATACAGACACTCATATAGACATAGGTATATCAACAATGTACAACATATATCTACACATATATTTACATAGATGTATATTTATACACATATATATATATATATATAGCGGCACTGACAATGGCATGCAGGTGAAATAGTCTGTAACAGGCCAGCAAAGATAAGTGTCTCCACAGGGAGCATGGCTACAAACACATAGCACAAAGCGTGGCACATACACATAGCACAAAGCTTGGCACAATACAACATATGTCCCAATGGTAGGTAAGCAGCTGACATAACAATTGCAGTCTGTGAACGTGTTGTTGTAGCTGATATTTTTATTTTATTTATTTTTATTTTACATTTGTTGACCGGGATAGTCCGACTGGATGCATGTCCATTTTCAGCGGAGGCCCGGAGAGAAAAGCTCCAAGGGTAAGCAGATACAGCATTGCATAATTCCAGCATTACATAATACAAACAGACTATTTACAGAGATTACATAAGTAAGCAAGTTAAACAAGTTCCACAGATTAGAGTTAATCCTGAGCGTAAATCAGGATTAAATTAAATTACACAGTAAGATGGTTAACAGATTTTTACACATTCTAGAGAGAGTTAGCCAGGCTTGATACAGTGACATAGCCAGTTAAGTGACAAATGTTGTTTGAGTCTAGTTTTAAATTGACCTAAGGTGGAAAGTAAGGTAATATCAGCTGGAAGAGAGTTCCAGGATCTACTTACAGAGTTTGCAAAGATAGAGTCACTGGCTGTGTTATTAATTTTGCTAGTCTGAATTAGTAGTTTGTTAGAAGATCGAAGTGGTCTAGGATTGTTATAGGGGGTGATAATATTTTTAAGTGCAGGAGTATTGTTTGGATTATAGAGGATTTTATAGGCCATAATCAGTTAGTTATACTGGATTAGGCTGGTTAGTTCAAGCCACCCAAGCTGATTTAGATTGATGCAATGGTGTGTCCTAAATGGCAGCCCAGTGGCAAACCTGGCAATATGGTTGTAGTAAACAGAGTTTGTTAAGGACAGTCTTGTTTAAATTCGACAGTAGAGGGGATGCATACAGAAGGGTTGAAAGAAGGTGAGAGCGAGCTATGGCAATTTTAGCTGGAGGGGTTAGGAAGGCTTTTATTCTGTAAAGTGACCCTAGTTTTTTATTGATGGTTTTGATAGTTTGGTTAACATGTAGGTCGAATTTTAGATTATTATCTATGATGACACCTAATAGTTTTGCAGAGGGGTCAGGGGAGATTATTGTGCCATCATTTGAATTTATGGTAAAAGTGAAAGTGGTAGACCTACGTGTTGGTGAAAATAACAGCATTTGAGTTTTTTGGGGATTTAAGATCAGACAACATTCAGAAAGCCAGTTTTCTATTGTATTAAAGGTGGCCTGGGTAGCTGACCATAACTCTATTGGAGATGTGGCCGAGCAAATCAGAGTAGAGTCATCAGCATATTGGATACAGCTGACATTTGGGATGACAGTATAAAGGTCGTTAATGAAGATGGAGAACAGCAAGGGCCCTAGTATAGAGCCTTGTGGTACTCCAAGGGTGTTAGGTAGAAGGTTAGAGAGTTTGTTCTTCCAGAGGATAGCCTGCTGTCGACCATTCAGGTAGGACTGAAACCACTGAAGGGCTCTAGTATGTAGACAGAATGTTTGCAGGGCGTGCATTAAAAGTTGGTGATCAACCATATTGAATGCCTTGGAAAGATCCAAGAAGAGGGCTGAGGATATATAATTATTGTTGTGATTATGGTTTATGGTGTTGGTAAAGGCTAGGAGGGCTGAAGTAGTGCTGTGATGAGGACGGAAACCATGCTGAGTGTCTGCCAATAGGTGATTCTGGATTAGGTGGTGCATGAGTTGCCTATGAATATATTTTTCCATAATCTTTGTAAGTGGAGAGAGTATAGCTATTGGCCTATAATTGGAGAATTCAGTAGAGCTGCCTCCTTTGTGAAGTGGGATTACATAGGATATTTTCCAGATGGTGGGAATTTTAGCTTCTACTGTTGTTCGATTTATTAGTATTGACATGGAGTAAGCAATAGCATCAGCTGATTTTTGTAGGTATTCGGCAGGGAGTTGATCAGCAGAAAGTGTAGTGGGTTTTAATTTTTTGATCAAGGTACGGATAAGTGAAATGGCGACTGGTTGGAAGCTGAATGCGAGTAGGTTTCTAGGGGTGCTACTTTCAGGACCAGGGGAGCTAGGATGTAGTTGGCTAGCTAGGGCTTGAATTGTCTCAGTAAAGAATCAGTTAAAACTGTCAGAAACATCTTCAGGGGTTTTATCAATAGTAACAGCAGGGATTGGGGTTGAAGTTTGTCCAGGATGTAGTAGATTATTTAAACCTGCCCAAAACTTCTGAGGGTTATTTTGATTTACTGTCTGTAAATTACAGTAGCATTGTTTTTTGTCTTGTAAAATGGATTTTGTAGTATTGTTCCTGGATTGCCTGTACTTAATGTGATCTTGGGGGTCTTTAGAAGAATGCCATAAAGCCCATGCTTTGTTTCTAAGGGTAATTTTGGGTTTAGAAAGCCATGACACAGTTTTTGCCTTTATTCTCTTTGAATGAACAGGTGCATGCAAATCAAGGATCTCAAGGAATTTGTTGTTAAAGTATGCTACTGCTTCCTCTAAGCCAAGGGGAGGTGTTTTAGAATAGACCAATTATATGAGTTTAGTTCTTGTTGGAATTTGGCAGGGTGAAAGTTTATATTGTTTCTAACCTTTCTGAGTAAGGGTTGTTAGGAATTAATGACTTTGTGCTTAATTACATAGGTGAGAAGGTGATCGCTTAGGCCATCAGGGAGGGTACCAGAGGTGTACAGTTGGGGGTGAGTATTTATGAATATCCAGTCAAGTATGCTTTCTTTTTGGTTGGGTTTACCTATCCTGGTAGGGTTGGATATGATTTGTGTAAATGCATGCAGGTTAATATGGGTGGTTGGGGATTCTGAGGAACAGGTGCCCCAGTCTATGTTAAAGTCTCCAAGTAGTAGGGTTTCTTGGGGGTAGTGACATGATAGCCAGTGCAGGACATCTTCAAGTGTAGATATATTGTTACCTGGGGGTATGTACATACAGATGATATTAATGCATTTATTTTTATTAAGTTGCAATTTGGTGGCAAGAATCTCAGAGTTATTAATCTGAGGTTGTTGCATTACATCTATGGTGACATTCAACTCAGATTTATAGAGTACAGCTACCCCACCCCCCTTCCTTGAAGCACGATCCAGCCTGTGTATGTTGTACCCAGGTGGTAACACTTCATTGTCTGTAGTGTTAGGTTTTAACCAGGTTTCAGATAAACAGAGAATCTCAGGGGAGTGGGCATCCAGAAGTGCATGCAATTCATGTACCTTGTTATTAATGCTTCTAATATTGAGATGACAGGCTAGGAGAGAGTTAGTTGGCCTATTAATTGTAGGTTTGTAGCTTAGATTGCAAGTAGAGGGGATATGTGTATCTGACGTGGGTGGGGCAGGGTTGGGGTAAATATCACCACCAAGTATTAGGTTAAGTCTATACTTGGTGATGAACTTCAGGAATTTGTTTATTAGTTTGTGGTAGTGTTTGGATCTAGAGCTAATGTGCCTGGGGTTGAGATGTTGATAGACTGAACAAGATGTTGGATAGGACCTGGTACTGTAAGTATGGTTGAAAGTAGGAGGGTTTACAGCTGGGGTGATAGTATGGCCTTTTGGGACCTGAAATCCCATGGGAAACTGGTTTTCATACAAGGTAAGGCGGTATGGTGTGAACAAGAGGGGTAGTAAAGAGGAGTATATCATTATCTGTGATTCAGCTAGAAGATAGAGTGGTGAGGTAAAGGTAATGGAAGGGGGATGGCAGAATGCCAGATGAAAGCTAATAGGTGCTATTAAAATGTAGGAGAAGAATGGGGTGGGAGTAATTATTTTAGTTCGTACGGACCATGCTTCACTTTGAAAATCCTTATAGCATAGCATTTGTTTAAGTGTCTGACCATTTCTAAAAGCAAACTTTGGTATCGGACCTAGTATATCTTTTAAATCCGGTTGCGCCATTAATATGACCCAGTTTTTTTCAATAATCCTACACATCATTTGTATTGGCATTATAGGTGGTAGTAAATCTTAAAACATTATTATCCACTACCTTATTCACTTTAACTTCCACTGCCTGTCCTATATGTTCCAAAGATGAAGAACCAAAAACTGGTTTATATAAATTTCTTCTTCCTTGTACAACAAATGGTAATGCCACTAATGATATATCTGAGTTCAGTAAATTGCTTTGCCTTTTGGAGAAAAAAGTACAGAGCTACAAGCATTTACAATGGCAAAGATTGAGTTTCTTAGCCTATTTAGATTTAGGGGTGGTACCACGTGGACTTCGTATCCTAAAGATGCCATCCTATGGTAATACTTACCAAGAACTATTAGTACAATGGCAGCAATTAAATCTTGAACTCAGTATGGGCTACATGAAATTAATGAACCAATTTTTTGAAAATGTGGAAAGTGGTTTATTGGAAGAGATAGAAAAAATTGAAAAAGATGTTTTTAAACTGTCCAATACTGAATTTTTGAATGAGCAATATCAAGCTTTTATAAATCGGGTTCAAGCATTATACTGTAAATTAGAAGCACAAAAAAAACGTAAGCTTCAACGTGATATAGATGATTTTAAAAATGGCCATATTTTTCATTGGCCTAAAGTAAGTTTTAGAAAAGACTTTGGTCAACGAAGAGTTGATAATACAAATAGCAGACAAAGCATAACGAAATCTGCTAGTAAATCTCTTGATGAACTTGATAATTTTGAACTGCCGCCAACGCCAGGACCAGCTGTAGCCAATCAGGAAGTATGTACGTCGGATGTGTCAAGCTTTGCTTCCATTTTGGTACATCAGTGTGAGCAGAGCCAGTCAAGGGGAAAGGAGAGAGATATGGAGCTGATTTCCAACGATATTGCCACCATTGAGACGAATGAGAATGTAGCTGTCCCTCGGGTAGAGCCAGCAGCGTCCGGAATGGAAGGAAAGGAAAAACGAAAGCAGACGGAAATCTCTTCTTTTTTGCCCTTCAGATTAAAGCAACCGGAGAAAATTGTAGTGCAACAAAAGAAGTCTCAGGAACCTTTAAGGCAGAAAACTCCACAACGCCCAACACAGATGTTGAAAAGAAAAAACAAGAGTCCCAAATTGCCCAGCAAGGCACCTCGACGATGAAAACAGTAGGTTGTCTACTGAAAGGTACCGTTAACTTTTCAAATAGTATATTGACTGAGGAACATTATAAATTACTGGAGAATGGGATGAAATTCATCCCCTTCTTTAAGGACAACGTTGTGGACATTTTAACTGATGTCAAATTGTTTGCAAGAAGTATTATGCTTAAATCAATGTTTAAACAAACAAATAATTTGAATCCAGTTTTCAAAAGATTAAGTGTTTTTATGCCCCAATTATCTCCTGTTATTGTGGCTTTTTTAAACATTGTGGAAATGGAAATTAGAGCCTTGTATATTTCTAAAGATAAGAATAAGAACAGGAACAGGAATGTTAATTACAATTTGTCTTTTAATGAATATAAGGCGTTATTGCAGATGAAGAAGGATAGAAGTATTATAATAAAACAAGCTGATAAGGGAGGGGCTACCGTCTTGATGGATAAATCATGGTATATGAATAAATTTAAAGATTTTTTTGTCGGATACATGTACATTTAGAAAGATAACATTTATAGATGTAAAGAATCATGTTTCTCAAGTGAATCTAGCGTTATATGATATGCAATTAAACCAGGACATTACTATTGATTTATTAACTTATTTCACAGTAACATGCCCTAAAATTCCACAGATCTATGGAATACCTAAAATACATAAATCCATGAGTGACCCACCCTTAAGACCTATTGTGTTGGGTAAAGGTTGGGTGACTGAACCCATCTCCAGATATTTACAAAATGTACTTGCAAGGTATATACCTAAATGTGAAACAATATTAAAAGATACAATACATTTTTTGGAAAAGCTTGATACTTGGAATAACGAAAAAGGTAGAACGGAGTACATATTGGTTACACTTGACATAGAATCCCTATTCACGGTGATTCCAATAGAATATGGGATTGAGGCAATAAGAAGCTTGCTAATAATGGAATCTATCCAACAGGCACGTGAAATAGAGAATATTTGTCTTCTACTAGATTTAGTTTTGACTAAAAATATTTTTATTTTTGATGGTACTCCGTACCAACAATTAACAGGAGTAGCTATGGGTACATCTGTGGCTAATACGTTTGCTAACTTAGTCCTGTATGTATGGGAAAAACAATATATCTTGAATGCAAATAATGAGTATAAACACCTCTTGGATTGCTATTGTAGGTTTGTGGATGATTGTTTTTTTTGTGTGGACTGGCACCATGTTAGAATTGGAAAGTTTTCTTCTGTACCTGAATACTACAACAAATTTTCTCAAGTTTAAAATTAATTTTTCTGCAGATAGCATAGTTTTCTTAGATGTAAAGTTATATAAGAAATTTGATGGACTGCAGACAATGGTACACAGAAAGGATGTACATACAGCAAGGTACCTAAATACAGCTAGCATGCATCCAGCACATGTATATAAAAGTATTTTAAAATCACAATTAATAAGGGTAAGTAGGTTAACAAGTGAGGATGATGTCTTTTTAGAGGAGACTAAGAAAATGAAGGAAGAATTTGTTAAAAATGGGTACATTTTAAGGGATGTGAATATGAGTTATGAACAGGTTGTACAAGGAAGAAGAAATTTATATAAACCAGTTTTTGGTTCTTTATCTTTGGAACATATAGGACAGGCAGTGGAAGTTAAAGTGAATAAGGTAGTGGATAATAATGTTTTAAGATTTACTACCACCTATAATGCCAATACAAATGATGTGTGTAGGATTATTGAAAAAAACTGGGTCATATTAATGGCGCAACCGGATTTAAAAGATATACTAGGTGGGAGTAATTATCCCAGATGAAAGCAGACAGGATCTAGAAAGTGGGATAGTGGCTATAGTACTATAAATTTAGAGGTACTGGGGGTGGGAGGAAATTGGGGACAGGGAGGGGAGCGAAGAGATCCTGAGCACAGCGAGGGCAAACGTAGCGGGGCTATTGCAGTTTACAAGATTTCCTAAGGTGTCCTAAAGCTATAAGGTACGTATTATAGTTCTTAATGTAAGAGTCAGTTTACTTAAGTTACAGGGGAAGGAGGCAAACACTCAAGTAAAAAAAAAGAGCCCTATGGCTGACCAAAATAGTGACCTGCTTAATTACACAACACTGTAAGTGAAAGCTTAACTAATGCTTTTTGTGTGCAACCTACTCTGCTTAAATGCTGAGAGAAACTGATTGCAGTCCTATAGACACTGTTTTGTAGGGAACTGTAGAGTTTAATCTGCTTAAATGCTTAGAGAAACTGATTGCAGTCCTGTTGACAGCATTTTGTAGGGAAATGCAGATTTCAATCTGCTTAAATGCTGAGAGAAACTGATTGGAGTCCTGTAGACACCGTTTTGTAGGGAAATGCAGATTTCAATCTGCTTAAATGCTGAGAGAAACTGATTGGAGTCCTGTAGACACTGTTCTGTAGGGAACTGTAAAGTTCAATCTGCTTTAATGCTGAGAGAAACTGATTGCAGTCCTTGAGACACCATTTTGTAGGGAACTGTAGAGTTCAATCTGCTTAAATGCTGAGAGAAACTGATTGCAGTCCTGTAGACACCGTTTTGTAGGGAACTGTAGAGTTCAATCTGCTTAAATGCTGAGAGAAACTGATTGCAGTCCTGTAGACACCGTTTTGTAGGGAACTGTAGAGTTTAATCTGCTTAAATGCTGAGAGAAACTGATTGCAGTCCTGTAGACACCGTTTTGTAGGGAACTGTAGAGTTCAATCTGCTTAAATGCTGAGAGAAACTGATTGCAGTCCTGTAGACACCGTTTTGTAGGGAAATCTAGAGTTCAATCTGCTTAAATGCTGAGAGAAACTGATTGAAGTCATGTAGACACCATTTTGTAGGGAACTGTAGAGTTCAATCTGCTTAAATGCTGAGAGAAACTGATTGCAGTCCTGTAGACACCGTTTTCTAGGGAACTGTAGAATTCAATCTGCTTAAATGCTGAGAGAAACTGTTTGCAGTCCTGTAGACACCATTTTGTAGGGAACTGTAGAGTTCAATCTGCTTAAATGCTGAGAGAAACTGATTGCAGTCCTGTAGACACTGTTTTGTAGGGAACTGTAGAGTTCAATCTGCTTAAATGCTGAGGGAAACTGTTTGCAGTCCTGCAGACACCGTTTTGTAGAGAACTGTAGAGTTCAATCTGCTTAAATGTTGAGAGAAACTGATTGTAGTCCTGTAGACACCATTTTGTATGGAACTGTAGAGTTTAATCTGCTTAAATGCTGAGAGAAACTGATTGAAGTCCTGGAGACACCATTTTGTAGGGAACTGTAGAGTTCAATCTGCTTAAATGCTGAGAGAAACTGATTGCAATCCTGTAGACACCATTTTGTAGGGAACTGTAGAGTTCAATCTGCTTAAATGCTGAGAGAAACTGATTGCAGTCCTGTAGACACCATTTTGTAGGGAACTGTAGAGTTTAATCTGCTTAAATGCTGAGAGAAACTGATTGAAGTCCTGGAGACACCATTTTGTAGGTAACTGTAGAGTTCAATCTGCTTAAATGCTGAGAGAAACTGATTGCAGTCCTGTAGACACCGTTTTGTAGGGATCTGTAGAGTTCAATCTGCTTAAATGCTGAGAGAAACTGATTCTGTTTTGTAGGGAACTGTAGAGTTCAAACTGAGTCACACCAGGTCAGCCAAAGGGGGAAATGAGAGGGAAATCATAAGCACCTAGATTTGATATGGTGGGGGGAGACATATATGTGTATTAAGAACTATGGTAACCCTGATGTATGGGTGGCTCAGACCTGTTTACATCTTTATGTCTTCCAGGAATCATGTTGCATAGTCATCTTCCCATGTACAGTGCCACAGAAATGGCTATCATCATCGACCACCTGGTACAGCACTACGTACTTCTTTTTGGCCGGACAGCCCATGACCAGCAGGAGAGGACCGCCCTGTGGAATGAGCTAGTCCACAGGGTCAGTGGTGTCAGACTGCATAACCACAGCTATGAGCAGGTCTGGCATCATTGCACCGACCTGCTTCGCCATGTATGTCGGCATGCAGCTGCCATAAGAGGGGACCACCTCGCAACAGTGGGGGCAACTCACCCATCCACCCGTCACCTGTGTGGAGGAGCTTTTCAGCAGCCTAGTGGCACCTGTCTGCCTGCAACATCAACACAATGTAGGGCACATCTTGCAGGTGGGTGCCAATGACACACCAGCTGAGGAGTGTGCAGGTAATGCCCCAGGACACATCAGTACACAACTCATGTGTATGCATCTGAAGCTGTACAGGTACATCATGCAAAACTGAGATGTCATATACTTTTTCGGCTGCTGTGTAGTAGTAATAAACTACTGTGTAGAAGCTGTAATATTGTGTAATTCTACTGTTGATGTAACATAATGCTGCACTCACCTGTTATGAATGCCACAGCTGTGGCCACTGACATCAGCTTTCTCGCACTCCTATGTAGGTCCCTCTAGGATACAACCACAACAGCAGCCCGTAGCCGGTGAGTATGGTTCGTGTTCATGCATGATGATAAACTGGGCATGTAATGGCTATGGAAGACACGGAAAAGACCAAACAGTAATAGAGACTGCACACCGGGTTTATTCACAAACAAAATAAAATCAATTCAAGTAAAACTTTAAGTGCTTTTCATCTGTTCACAGGCAGACTTCTTCAGAAGTAACAGAAGAAATCAATTAAGCATACTTAAATAGTCAACAACAGTAAAAAGTGTGGGAAACTATCATGATTAATTAGTTAAAGTACTTTGAGTAGAATCCAAGTCCCTATTATTCAGTTAGCCACATGAAATGTGCATAAAAAATTGTATGAATAAAAACATAAATACAACAATGAGTACTTTAAAAACACTAAGAACTTGTAAATACAACTTCTAAAGCTGTCACACCATATATTAGTTAATTAAAATTTAAAAAAATTACTACAATATATGTTTTTTAATCCTGGTCGTCTATCTTTGTAGACGTTTAAGCTTTAAAATGCTCATGATTGAACACGATTCATTTAAACCAGGAAAGTTAAATGCATTTAGTTTCAATTGCCAGATCAGTTCTAATTCTTCCAATTTGAAGGATGCCGGACCTCCCCTAATGTCATTGACAAAATGGTCAATTACAATGAATTGGAACTGATGTTGTGTATTTAAATAGAGCATTATCGGTTTTGTTATGACTGATAGCGTAAGGGTGTTCATAAATTCTTTCATAGAACCTCCGTTCCATTTTACCCACATAAAATGCGGGGAAAAGCACACACCTTGCCAGATAAACAATAAACTTAGTGTTGCTATCAAACTTAGATTTTAATTTATATTTATGCC
Organism: Protopterus annectens; assembly: GCF_019279795.1. Lineage (NCBI taxonomy): Eukaryota > Metazoa > Chordata > Ceratodontiformes > Protopteridae > Protopterus > Protopterus annectens. The sequence continues at coordinate 1,337,569,074 of NC_056735.1, forward strand.
CATTGATTTCAAATGTGTTTATCACATCTATATGTTTGCAGTAATTGCAATTTTCACACTTGAACATCCCTATAATTCTAGGCACCTTCAGTTGACGTCTTTCCAAAAGGCATTTTAAATTTCTCCCTCTCTTAAATGTTATTGAAGGTTTATTACCCAATCGTTCAAACAACTCAAAATTGGATCTAAACAAGTCCCAATTCTTATATACTATTTTAATTATAGCGTTACTATGAACATTGAAGGTTGTAATAAAACTACATTTTGAATGTTGCTCTCTCTGTGCTGTCTGCTCGATAGGTAAATCTGTTGATACTGTATCCGAGATGGTACTAACAGTCTGAGATGGAAGTTTATTGTTAATATTGGTTTCAAGAGAGTCCTTTCTCTTTTGAAGGTGACCTTCTCTATTAGGAAGTCCAATAAGTCTTCCGGGTAGCCTCGATGCATAAACATTTGTTTCAGGAATGAACATTCATTAAAAAAATCTACATTCAAACTTGAAATACGCAAGGCTCGCACCAACTGACCTTTGACTACGGATCTTTTTTGATGGAAGGGATGGCAACTTGAAAAATGAAGAAATGAATATGAATATGTTATTTTCCAATATATTTTGGCTGTGAAGCAACATAACTCTTTATTTTTTACTAACCAAATATCTAGATAAGAAACAAATTCAGTGTTAAAACTGTACATAAACTGTAAAAAATCTGTTGAGGAACTGAGCTTATTTACTATTTTATTGGTCTTTTCCGTGTCTTTCAAGTCCTTTTGCCTTAGTTGTACTATGTAATAGCTATGGGCTATCCCCAAGCACACGTCTAACACACCTGCCTATACTGCATGCTGTACACGTTCACATTTTGTTGCTGAGAAATGCACTGCATCACAGTAGAGACCATGCTGGGGTATCAGAAGGGTACAACAGACACATGCGAGATAATTAACATCCTGTCAATGTGCAATGTGTCCACAGGGATGTGACATGTGGCAGGACACATGGCCTACAGAAGGGACATGTGTGACTCAACACCACCATGGCTGCAGCTGCACGCAAGCAGGTTAAGTAAACATTGCAGACGTAACCCTGACCCCACAGCACTCGTCACAGCAGTGTGTGCAGTCCAAGGGATGTGCACATGAGTAGACCTTACAACCATGCTGAGGTCTGGGACATGTGTAGGGCACCCCTCACAGCCATGGTAAGGTCCACTGGTTCTCAGTGTAATAGTCATGTACTTGTCATACATGCACTGCTGATGTTGTGATCTGTAACACAGACATAAGGCATCCACAACTGATAGCTGTTCACATCCAATCCCAGGTATGTGTTGCTATAACAAAGAGGGGCTGTGAGCATTGGAGCTGACATAACCGACACAGTACTACAGATGCATAAATGGTGTCTACACCTGCAAGGTATGGTGCACAGTACAAGGCAGGGTGCGAAACTGGCTACAGTAACACTTTGTACATGGGTGCAGTGTTAACATGGGGGGGGTCATCACCTACCAACAAAGCCCATGCCTCACACACATGTATACTGCCACTAGTATGATGTCATTATAGTTGCACTGCATGCTGTTGAGCTCCATGTGTAATGCATGTTGACAGAAGGCTAATGGGAGGACTGTGTGTACAAATGTGCTACTCCACATGTAGGAGTGTGGGGTGTGTGTGACTCGGTTGTGTTCATAAGTGCAATCTAGTGGAGTATGGACAATGCATGTCAGATGTGTGTGTGTGTGTGTGTGTGTGTGTGTGTGTGTGTGTGTGTGTGTGTGTGTCAGTGTATGTCCATGTATGCACAGGCGATAGTGGGATTGACCACATGGCAGTACTTCCCCTTGGGATTGTGTCTTACATGGAATGAGACATGGAACACCAGGACAACCTGTCAGGTATGTGAACACAGGACAGCTGTTTGCATAACAAGGTCTGTAGCATGGAGCATGCATTGGGAGGTGCAGTACAAACCAGGTATACACATCAGATTGCCACCAGCAGATAGGTAACTGGCCACCCACATATACAGCATTACAAATGCAATGAAGAATTACCACAGCACATCAGTGAGTATATGCAGGTAGTACTGTCGTCCACATGATGGGTTGCTTGTGAAGCAGATGTGGCATGGACTGAGCAGGAATGTAGTATGAGGCTCTGATGTGTAACATATGTAGTGAATGTAGCAGCCCCAACCATATAGGGGCCTCGTACACCATTACTGCCCATACACAGGGTAATAGAGGGTGACAGCTGTGGGGCCATGTACAATCTACTCCACCCAGGTCAGGGAGGCGATGGACTAACAGGTCAGGTGTGGTAACCACACGTGTAGGCATGGAGAGGGATGATATGTTAATGGGCTGTAGTGATGCATGTATATTAGCAAGTGCCATGCAGGAAGGGGAACATATGTAAATGACTGTGGGACTGTCTGCAAACTCAGGGAAGGTGAGGTAGTAAGGTGGCTGTCAGTGTGAGTGTGTGTACTGTTATGCACTGCTATACAGGTCTTAACATGTGTATTTGTTTCCCCCACAGGTGGCAAGGTGGGTCAGGGTCCCTCCTGCATGCATACTGAGGTAGGTGTCCCTACAGACACTGATAATGATGAAGATACAGGTGAGGCACAGGTGGGGTTGTCAGAGGCCGACACTGTGCCAACATGTGTCATCACTTTCCTAGCCACTGCAAGCCCGCACACAGTTACAGTGCCCCTACAAACCCCATCACATGTGGCCATAGCAGAGGGACAGTTGGTGTTTGGTAGCAATGGCCAGGAAAGTGTGGTGTCTATGCCAACTGTGTCGGGTCACAGTCGGCATAGCCAGATGTCCGGAAGGCCACCACATCGGCAGATATACCATGGTGCTTGTGGGAGGACCGCAGGTCATCCTGCTGCTGGCAGAGGCGCCATAACTGGTACCACCAGGAGCATGTTTCTCGCTGTAATGGAGGCACAGGCACATATGGAAATGCACTCCAGACAGGTCCTGAGGCTGCAGACGTCTGCTTTCACAGCTGTAAGTGGTAACCTCCATGAACTCGCAGTTGCCTTCTGTGAATATACTGAGGTCATGGATAGACGGTGGGGTGAGATGGTTTACCTCCTCGACCATGGTATGTCTGTGCTAGAACGTGTGGTGGGAGTGGTACGACATCCGTGTGGACGTAGGCCAGAGACACCAGCAGCTGGCAGTCAACATGGATGTACCAGAATGCACAGCCACTCTCGTAGTGGCAGTACCAGCCCCATCACACCACAGGGGCTGCTGTCCACACCACACCACAGCAGGCCACATGCATGTGGCCCTGGCCAGGCCCAGGTGGGACATGGTTCTAGCGAACATATGTCATCATCAGGGGAGAGTAGCACCTCAAGGTCTGTACCTGCACGTGCCCATGGGACTTCTGACAGGTACAGTCAGCGTGTCTGTGGCCAGAGGCACTGAACTGCACACCCTGCCAGGTATGGTCTGCACCTGTCCAACATTACCCATGTGGGACAGCTGCATGGAAAAACTGTGTGCATGCATACCCACACACTATGCAACCACAACTAGGGCAACCCCAAACCAGCACACACCACATCACCATGCCCCAATCAAGGAACCACACCCCTCACCCACACACATGGTGACACATGTTTGGACCACCCGCAGCCTCTTGCACACCTGTGCCACATCCATGTCATCCATAACATCGATGCAGGGACAGGCTAACATGGTTCTGATGCACACGGTGACTGTATTGGGGTGCACAATGTACCACAGTGTAGAATGTAGTCAGGGTTAATGTGTACAGCATACATGTCAGGTAGTGTAGCCTTGCAGCTAGGATGACATTCACACACCCTGTGCATATGATGATACCTGTGCCACATCGCTGCCATCAATAACATCGATGCAGGGACAGGCTAACATGGTTCTAATGCACACCATGACTGTGATTGAATGCCGCAATGTACTGCAGTGTAGAATGTAGTCAGGGGTAATGTGCACTGCATACATGTCAGGTAGTGTAGCCTTGCAGCTAGGATGACATTCACACAACCTGTGCATATGATGATACCTGTGCCACATCCCTGCCATCCATAACATTAATGCAAGGACAGGTTAACATGGTTCTGATGCACACAGTGACTGTGATAGAGTGCCGCAATGTACTGCAGTGTAAAATGTAGTCAGGGGTATGAAGGGTGTTCTGCATACATGTCAGGTAGTGTAGCTATGCAGCTATGATGCATCTCAGCTGTTGGTAACACCAATTGCTATCCCCATACTGTCATCCATTTGTGTTGTAGGCATACATGTGTCCGCAGTCATATTCCACTGGGGTATGTCAGTGTGGTGATATCATGGCCGTGACATATGTGGTGTACAGTTGCACACATGCCACAGATATGTATAACAGCTATCGGCTGTGCAAACATGACCGGTGGCCTGCTGGGTACAGGTATAATCTACACCCTTATGTCAAACAATCCACATACACACACATCCTGACTTGGCAACACTGTATCCAGACCCCAACCCAGGTATGTAGTGCTACTGAACTGTGTGGCTGTCATTGCACACATGACACCATCTGTAGGGTAAGGTGTGTACCAGGTCACGTGCTACATGCAGACCATCCACAGACACATACAATATGGTAATGAGGGATATAATGTTTGTATATGGTGAATACATAGTGTGTCATACCATCATATACACATTGACTGACACATAACAGGTAGACACACACCTTAGAGACCTGGTTGTAAAGTTGCTAACTAACTAGTCCATGTGTCCAGTTTGTTACAGGTAGGCTTAACACAGCACATGTGTAACTGGGACGTATCCTGTTATCTGTTACCTGTATGGGTGATGGTTACATTGGCCACCTAAGAGTGGAACATGGGCTATATACCAGGTGTACCATAGTGTAAAGACAGTGTACACAGCACCTACATACCCCATTGGATATTGTACACTCTAGAACCCATCTAGATACTCTGACGTACCCACTATCACACAGTGGCAATGATGCATAAACAACCCATTGCATATCACAACAGTGGTACCACAGGAATATGCATGTGATGCACATGCCACAGGCATAGTAGGGTGTTGCATTGCATTGCCACACCTATGGGTGACAACAACAATATCTCTACTACTGTGTGGTAATGTGTATTGTAATAGGAGTATGTGGACTCAAACCGGTGTACCCTACAGATATGCATACATGCAGATATATACACACACGGCAGACCTCAATGGGATTCCCATGCCTAATGACCCATTGGTGCAACACTGTTGTGCTGGTACTGCAAGGTACATGTTAGGTAGGGGAGTGTAACAGGCAACATGTTACATTAATGGGGTTGAGAGGCACCACACACTATACGAGTCATACAAATAGGCATCCCCCCCAGCCAAACACGTCTGCCCTGCAATACACTACCAAGTTTTGGTGATCCCATAATCAAGGCCAGTGGCAACATGGGCACACAATGTTACCTATACTACATCCCACCTGTATGATGTCAGGCTGTTATTGGTAACATATCATGCAGTACGTTCTGGCTCCCATGAGGAATGTATTATGTGGATGGCATCAACATTACCAGGCTTCAGTTACACAGACACAGATATGCAGATACAGGTATACATATACATAATTTTATATATATATATATATATATATATATATATATATATATATATATATATATATATATATATATATACTTGTGACTACACATACACATGCAGTTATATGTACAGTACAAAACATAAGTGGTAGGTGCACACAATATGGAACAGCCACTATGCCTACAGTTGACCCCTGAATGACTGGACCACTATATGTGCCACCCATACAAATGACAATCATTGCCTGTAACATACACCCACAGAGAGGTCATAGGCGAAGCAACACCCACAAGTTTGCTGACATGGTAACCTGTCATCGTGTACTGTTACAGTTCTACATGCCATGCCATATAGCTGTTCAGACACTGACAACTATATCAATGGAGTGATGCTACAGTGGACCAGTTACACTCATACAGTAGGTTGGAAAGGTTCACAGCTGTTGCTGTTCAGGCCAAGCCATTCACATTGTACAATAGGAAAGACACACTGGGCCACAGGATACCTAACAATTGACAGTATGTACTCCAGGTGTTTAGTTCAGCAGCCTGTATCTACACACTGTACAAACACAGTTGGTGGTTTAGCCGTCTTATGACCACATGGGTTGTAACTGCTACATAACTTGGCATAACTGACACCATCACATGTACACCAACACAAAGAACAGTTTGTATGACAGGGTGCAGGAGTCCTGCAGTACCCAGATCCATGACAGTAATGTGTATATAGGTGAAGTATGTGGTACTGTACTTCCAGATACCTTAAGGCAGCTCAACCCTAACAACCTCACATTTTGTAGCAGCCTATGTCTTTTCTGGTGTCCCCCCAGACTCAATTATACAGGGCCATATACCACTGTTACATACACTGGGCTCTGCAGTGCATGAGGGCACCCATGTATTGTGTAGGTGGCATGGATGTAGCCATGTACCAGTAGCATGCAACACACACACTGCCAGTGTATTATTTGACACAAGACCTGTGTGGTGGACAGACAAGACAATATAGGCACATCTCCAACCGGCAGGAGGGTAGGCCCACAGTTGTGTGCTATTCAGACGGACTGCATTCCATGGCAAACTAGTATGTACACCCACACCCTGTATCACCAGTACTGTACAATGCATAACACAACTCCACTCGCAGTCTGTCTGTACTTCCTGATCCTCCTACAAACATGTGGCTGCCCTGCGTGTGCCGGTTCTCTTGTATGGAGTTTTGCTACATGCTGTCGGTGGCACTGCTGCCCACACACGGGATGGATGCCCATCACACAGGAGATGTAATGGGACCATGCACATATGATGTGGGGATCAATAGTGGGTGTTTGACATGACAGTGTTAAATGGGTGTAGTACACATGTGTAATCATATATCTGGCTATCTGGATATGTAAATGTACATATATTTCCACCATAGTTCCTGGACATGAAGTGTAGGCCAACCCCAGCCTGCAAGTTACCAATGTCATAGTTGCAGGGGATGTCAGGTATCTCTAGTAGGTATACTAGTAGGCTATTGTTACTGTCATTGGAATTGTCTTCACAGGCATGGTGTGTGTGGCAGGTCACATCTGCTCATAACATGTGTGTCATTGGTTACTGGACTACATCCAAAGGACATCAGTGTACAATACTGCTGCTAGCATGTAATGCCACTGTAGACTGCAGCAGAGATATTGGCCAATATATGAGGGGGTCTAACGCAGTCTGTATATTCCAGAGGTATACACATATGCCCTTAGTGCTACACATATGTACCATGCCTGACAATATGGATGTGGATGGCCATGTACATAGGTATAACACATGATGACAGGTATATAATGTTCACCATAGGTCATGCATTCACACACCCCTGCCTGGCCTGTAACGTTATGACCGCTGGTACAGGGGTGCTATGGCCACATACTACACAATAGGTATTGACATACATCTGCAGTGCATCCCACTGCCCTGTCTGACATACATGACTGTTAGGGGAGGTCCGGCAGTGGGATATCTGGCTAGTATCTGCACATAACATCTCAATGGTTAGGTACACTCAGCTGCTAGACATGTCACAATGCACTGTGCAGGCTGCAGACAGACTGGCTCAACACTGGCCTACACCTCCCAAGGGGGAATGCACATGTACCTGCATATACAGCAGGCTCCACAGGCATGTCACAGCACATGGTAGGATGCACCTGTGTGACAGTGCATATCCAAAACCAATGTGAACACAGCCACATATGGTTAGCTAGCATGGTATGACAGTATATGGACTATGTGTTTGACACTATCCTCATATGTTCCTCTCACAGACTGCCCCACATATACTGGCCTGCTCCACAGTTTGGCCTGGTGGCTGTCTGTGGTATGAGACGTGTGATTATGGCCCTACAAACATGTACACCACTACATTACCATACAGTGGGGCAGCATGTAACATCTGAAAGTAGGGGAACTAGAACAATGTCATCTATCACAGTCTGTACACAGGCTAAGGTACATATCAACATTACACATACTATCAACATTCACCATAGGTACACATACCTCCATACTGTACGAACATCCTCAGAATGGTCAGGTAATGTAATGTAATGTAACCCCTACTGTACATAACATGTGTAGCAGTCAGATATATCTGTGGCTTGTTCTCAGATATGATGCCGCAAAGTATGGTGTACAACACATAACACCACTTCATGCATGACATATGTACAAAGGTTGACAGAAGTGTAGCTGGGAGCACATACACAGGGCCAATATTGACATGTTGCTGTGATGACCACATACATTTACTGTAGTTACAGGGTTGTTGCAACATATGCTCTTTGAAGGATATGACGTCTGTGACTACCACAGTTTTCTTCATCTACTGACTGCAATCCTCACACTACTTTCAGCAGTCAACAGCTGGATGCTCCGTGGATGACACATGCAACCACAGACACAACACTGCCCAGGCTGCCTATGACCCTGCAGATGGAGATTCCCCATCAACATGTAACTGACATGGCAGGAATTGAGACATGTACATCAGCCATATCCACACAAACACTGTGAAAGCAACATTACTCCAAATGCAGTATAGCAGCACTTACAGGCTGTAGTCAGGTCAGGCACATCCACCTCCCATTTGATGCACTGTTTCCACAGTGTATGTTGTTAGAGGTACACCACAATTCCTCTGGGATGCTGCTTGGCACAAAACAGATCTAGTTCCTGCTCACAGTGGGTGACAAGGGCAAACACCACCATGATGTTCCTGGGTATTCTAGTGTGTTTCCATACAATTGATGATGGGGATTTTACCACAGCTGCTTTACATGCAATCAGCTAGGGGAGTGCTGCAATTCATGCAGAGGCTATCAGCTGATCGTGAGCATTACTTACATTACACATGCTGCTGCCTAAGCAAAGCAAGTGTAGGTCTCCACATCCACCTGAGAAGGGGGTGGGAGACACAGACAGAGGCTAATACGTGTCAGGGAGGGGTGGGAGGGTAAACTGAGGCATGGTTGTGTCACACACCTAGCAGCACAGGGTATAAAACCCCTGATGACTATGTAGTGCTAACACAGTTTGCTGCAATTATTGGATGCGCCACATGGGTTACCTGTTGTGGAACACTCAGGACATATATGTGATGGTGTGTGACATCTGCAACAGGGATACAGTAGCTGTACGGTAGGTGACATACATGTGCCTGCCGGCATGAATAGTTGCCAGCGTCAACACAGCCACACTCACAAGGACACACACACATTGACACATGTGGCAGGGCCAGATGTACAATCCATTGGTTGTGGGATTGCCACATCACATCACTGTGCAGGCATCCCATGCACCACACAGGTCATACGAGGGCTGTACAGGTGAAGGGTATGCGAAGGTGTCTGACATCAGACAGCATGCTGCAGTATGCCCATTGGGGTTGTAGGGAGTGTGGATGTGAACATCTGCAGCATGTAACACACACACAAACACACAGGGTGACACTACTGACATGCATATGTGCATATTTGCACAGGTGTGTGGTGTTTAACTGTGCCAGACAGCTGTCCACGGCTAGACAATGGGTGTACTTTGGCATCAGGCCACATGACAATGGTCTGCATTGTGGCTCAGGGATGTAGTGTCTGCATTTGCCTACACAGGAGGATATTGTATCCCCATCCGGTCACATAGGTGACTACTGTTTGTGGGCAATGCTGTGCATCTCTTGCCATGTCTGTGTTCCTTTGTCCATGACATGGACTCCATCTGGGATGTGCACACCTCCCACATGCATGTACAGTAACATGTGGAACTGTACCTGGGGTGTCCAGCCCATGTTGTGAACACAGATTATCATCAGATGTGCCAGTCCTGCCCACCTGTGGCGGGAGCTAGTAATGGCCAGCAGCTTTACCCTGCACTTACATGGTGTGCATGCTATCAGCATTCCTTGATGTCAGTGGCATCTGTCCATATGGGCATGTTGTCAGGCATGGTATGTCTGTTGTGGGTCACGTGATGGCACCACAGGTGGTGCAGTTGTCCATTGGAGAACATGGGGGAGGTGCACTGTCTGCACATATGTGCATATTGGACAGATGGACTGGGCATCATGCCCTCTGTGGCCCACCGCTGTCACTCCATAGTTACTATTGGTGGCCAATGTGCAGTGTACTACTCACATATTGGTTGTTACCTAAGCATGTATGTGTGTATGACACATGGGGTGAGAGTGTGCTCTGGGTAATACTGGAGTTGCTAACTGTAATTGCCTGGCCTAGATGTCACATGTCTTAACATGGCTCTGCACCCCAGCCTCTCAGCCATATCACATGTGTTATCCCTATACAGTGGACATTGTGATATATAGTATGGCCACCATATAAGAAAATGCAAAACCTGCTCCACATTGGCCACACCCACCTCTACACAGGATGCAAACACACCTGTCTGTTTGGGAGTAGAATCCCTACCTAACTAGTGTATGACACTACAGCACTACACAGTTATAGTAAGCACCACGGATATTACTGGGGTAGCTTTTGCCCAAAAGTATATTTCACACTGACTGACATCAGCAGGATTGCCAAAGAAGGGCTTTAAAATGACTGTGAGAGACTAGCCTAAAATCCATTGTTCCCTAGACAGACAGTGACACACACAATACATCCTCAACTGCCATGTGTGGGGATGGAACCCAACCACGCATCTAATTCACAATACAGCACTATGCAGTTACAGCATGCACTACAGAGAGAACTGGGCTACAGTTTTCCCAGAGGAGTATTTCTAGGTGGGTGACATCAGCAGCCTTGCCAAAGTTGAGTATGTGAAATATACAGGGTGTGAGTAACCTAAAAGCATTGCTCTCTACACACTCAGACATGCACGCATACACACACAGTTGGCAGGGTGGGGACTAGAATTCCCAACTAACTCCTTAATCAACCTATGGCCATAAGATGTTACGGGATGTGCTATGGAGATTACTAGGCTATGATCATGCCAGAGGTGTATTTCATGTTGCATAACATCAGCAGCCTTACCAAAGGAGGGTATTCGACTTGTAAGGGGTGTGAGTGGCCTAAAAAGCATTGGTCTCTACACAGTCAGTGACAGACAGACACGCACACATACACACAGTTGCCATATCTGGGGTTTGACCTCCTACCTAACTACATTATCACACTACAGCAGTATGCAGTTACAGCATGCGCTATGGAGATTACTGATCTGCAGCTCTCCCAGGGGAGTATTTCTAGGTGGGTGACATCAGCAGTCTTGCCAAAGTTGAGAATGTGAAATGTACAGGGCGTGAGTAACCTAAAAGCATTGCTCTTTATACAGTCAGTGAGAGACAGACACACAGATGAACAGTGACACACACTCACAGTTGTCATGTCTGGGATTAGAACTCCAACCTAACTAGACTATCACACTACAGCAGTATGCAGTTATGGGACGTGCCACAGAGATTACTGGCCTACAAGTCTCCCAAAGGTGTATTTCACATTGGATAACCTCAGCAGGCTTGTCAGGGTACCACTATGGGGTGGCCAGTGTGTGTATGGCAAATACACCATTCATGTAGGGGTGACACAACACAGGTGGCCACACATGGGGTCATATGTCACAGGTGCGTGTCTAGGGCAACTAGCTGACTATGTCCTTGTACAACCATGTTGCACAGCTGGCATGTGGACCACATAGTCTGTGGTACTGACAGGTACTGGTTGCTAGTAACTGCAGTGTGTGACATCTGCAACTGATGTGTTTGGGGCCCTTTGGCTGTGTGCTTGTTGGGACAGGCATGGATGGCTCCTTGTCATGGCCACTCTCTTCCACAAATCTATATCTATCTACCTTTGGTGTATTATGGTGTGTTGTCCTTACATACATGTCTGTATGCTTGTCCACTGTGTGTGCAAGTCATGAGTGGTGCATACTGACATGTGTCTTTAGTAACTATTGCAACCGCTGGATATGTCTGGTCCACTGGTGTTTGGATACATAGCCTTCATGTGTTTGTGTGTGAGCATGCCCAGTATGACCTTGCAGTATGATGATGACTGACATTTCCTTCATTTCTCTACATATGTGAGCATGCCTAGTAAGGCTGTCTGTTATGCATGTGTGGAGCATGTCTGGTGGTTTGTACTTCACAGCTGACCTTTGTGTTGTACACCGACAGGTAGCATGCTGTGTCTGCAGGGTATCCACCGATCATTTGGCAATGATTGTTACAACATGTCTGCATAGCGGGGGGTACACCTGATTATTTCTATGTTTCTACACAGGATAGGGGTGCGCACCTGATTGTTACTGTATTTCTATGTGAGGTGGGGGGCACACCTGACAGTTGTACACATTTGCTAGGACTGTACTGGTATGTCCTGTAGTCCGATTCTGTCATAGGTTCATAGGTTCATAGGTAGGTACTAGGCTATTGGCCCTAGGGCCTATATAAGCCTAGCCAAACAGTTCCCTGGCTTTTGCCACCCAAGAAAATTATTTTCCTGTGCCCCTGTCAAGCAGAGGCACAGAAGTGATCCCCGGGGTGAATTTCCTATTCCCTATCCAATCATCAGGATTTTTCTTGAAGAGTGCTAATGAGGAGCTTTGTTTGATATAGGTAGTTTGTTCCAGAGTATGGGAAGTCTCTGAGACAAGAATCAATCCCTTCAGCATGTTCTGTTTATTGTGGTGACAAGGTTTAGGTCCCTAGAGCATGTAGCTCAGAGGGATTGGGATTTCTTTACATGGAGCATGTCCAACAGCTCTGGGTTTGACATAGCTTTGTATGTTAGGCAGACATCGTCTCTGAGTAGGTGATATGCAACAAAGTAAAGCTGGAGTTTTTTGAGATGATCTGCATAGGGCATCTGTTTGAGGCTGGTAATCATCTTTGTGAGGCATTTCTGTGGCCTTTCCAGTTGTTGTAGATGTCTTGTGAGGTACATACCAAAAGGGGCATTGTACTTTATAATGAGTCTAATGAGTGATGAGTAGAGGGGAACAATGACCTCTTTTTTACTGGATGAGAAACCTTTTGAGATGAGGTGTGCCATGTTGAAAGATTTCCTGTCTACTGTGGTGATGTGATTATCAAAGGAGAGACTACTGTATACCTGTGTCCCAAGGTCTCTTATCACACTTTCAGTGTTAAGTAGACTACCACCTATGTGGTAGTTCATGAGTACAGAGTTTTTACCAAAAGGGATGACAATGCACTTTTTGGCATTGAGCTTGAGCCCATGGCTTTGACACCAGGCATCTGTCTCAGTGAGGCCCTTTTGTAGGATGTCCACATCATTAGGAGATTTGATAATGGCTCCTAGTTTGCAGTCATCTGCGAAGTTTGTTAGCCAAAAAATGTCTGTGTTAGCCTGTACTTCAGAGAAGTAGATACCAAACAGGAGAGGACCTAGGACTGAACCCTGTGATACTCCATTTGTCACTGGTTTGAAGTTGGATTTAGAGTCTTCTACTTTCATAGTGGGTGTTCGGTCAGTGAGCCAGTTGGCAACCAGTCTTGTGACATAGGGATTTATACCTAGTTTAGTGAGTTTGTCTATAATTCCAGAGTTAGGGATTGTGTTGAAAGCCTTGGCGAGATCTAGATAGGCTGTGTGCACCACTTTACCCTCATCTACAGCTTTGGTGACCACTTCAAAGAAGTCTATCAGGTTTAGGAGACATGATCTGCCTTTTACAAACCCAAACTGGGTAGGGTCCAGAGTTTGAAGATTACCAATGTCATCACTTATAAGTTCCATGATGATACGCTCCATAGCCTTACAGTCCAGGCTCATCAGGCTAATGGGGCAGTAGTTCCTGGGGTCCGTGGTGGCTACCCCTTTGTGGAGTGGGATAACTGTTCCTGTGCACCATTCAGTGGGCACAAAGACTGAGGCCTTACCCATCATGCTGGCTATGCCATACCGGTGTACTTCTGTTCTTATCTTTTGATTGCATACACATTAGTTTCTGACTTTCTAGCTGTCACAGCTGACATCCCACTACCTGGTTTGCTGTGGTCTGTCTGTGTAGGCCTGGGTGGGGATCACCCATACCCTCATTCAGAGGCCATAGTACGGCATTTGTTTGTGTTTGTCTACACCTGTCCTGTTGGCTATGACTCTAGTTGGGTATGTGACCCCCCTCCTGACTGGCATGTGTGAGGCACTTATCCTGTGGGTGTCCCAGTATTGTGGGTGGCACTGCAGGGCTACCTATGTTGGATGCATGTAGTACACTGCCTACACATTGTTAGGCACAGGTGGTGTAATGTTTGGCATCCCTTTTACTGTATCTGAGAGTCAGAGAGAGGTTCTATTCCCTGGGTCCCTCCCGTGTTAGTGTATGTGCTATGCGTTGCCTTTTTGCCAGGGCCAGGGCATACTGGGGAAGCCTCCTTCTGCCTACTGGGGCAGGCTCAGGTTGTTCCTCCTCCAAGTCACTCTGTCCCTGTGCAGGTCTTGGCATTGGTAGGGGGGGTGCTGTATGGCCCTGCTCCTTACTATTCCTGTGCAGCTGTTTTCACAGGATCATATTGTGTAGCATGGCACATACAAGGATGCTTTTGGTACATGTAGTTGGTGAGTACTGCAAGGCTCCACCGGATGTGTCCAGGCACCGGAACCGTGACTTGAGCATCCCAAACACATGCTCTATTATGATTCTTGTTTGTGCGTGTGCCTCATTATGGAGTTCTTGTTCAGGTGTGTGTGCATTTCTGATGGGTGTCATCAGCCACGGCTCCAGTGCATATCCAGCATCCCCCACTAGGTGACCATGTGGAATGTTCCCACTGACAAATTTCTGGTACAGCTGTGTCAGATGCCAGATGTTGGAATTGTGATAACTTCCAGGGAAGCCAGCACATACATTCAGTATTATGCCCTGGGCATCGCACATGACCTGGCAGTTGATGGAGGGGAAGCCCTTGTGGTTGATGTAGACTCTACCCTGTTCACCGGGTGGTGCTTTGATGTGTATGTGCGTTCAGGCTATTGCACCCACTACTTCAGGGTATTCCACTATTTGGTGGGAGAGACGCATACTGCTGACCAACGCCTCACGGATGAGGGGGAAATATACGTGCTCAACAACATGGGCTAACCATGGCATCCAGGAACTAGTGGAGTACCCTGGATGCTGATGCCTGTGAGATCTCCATCATATCCCCAGTTGTTTTTTTGGAAGTTACCTGTAGCTAGTATTCTTAGGCCGACACATACCTTCATTTCCATTGGGATGGGTTCCCCTCTGTTAGTTCTGTGTGTCATGCATGGCCGGCACAGCTCAACAATCTGCTGTAAAAGGTCCCTGTCCACCCTATATTGCTCCACTATCTCCAGCTCATGTAACCCTTGGTAGGTTACCCTGGGTCTGTACACTCTTCTCTGGCTCCTCACTGTGGGTTGCTTGGCAGCATTCCCATCTTCGCCACCCTCAACCTCTTACACAAGTTGTATGATAGCTATGGCAGCCCCTAACATTTTGCTGTTGTGAGTGTTAAAAGTTCCCTGCTTGTTTACACCGGTGGTGTAGGATGTAGGAAAAACTGGAGGGGTAGGTGTTTGCATAGTTTATAGTGGTGTTCTGGGCTGGGCTGGTCTGCTGCCTGTGTAATTGGCTGGTTCCAATCTGTTTCACCTGGCAGAAAACCTAGTACCCCTTGATTAACTTCCTACTGCTGCTTTCCTTTCCCATCGCCATGCTGATTCATCCCAGGGGCACACCACACAATCGGTGTACTGCAATATGCACACTTCTGCTATTTCATGGGTTCACTTCCTTTATCTTCCTTTAGATCCTGTTGCACGGCACGCACACCCGCTTACCCTTTGTCGTATGTGCTGGGCAGGTTTAGACACACGTCCTGGCTTTGCTGTGCTAAGCTGGATGCAACCCCAGGTCACAGGGCTCCAATCCACTGACAGTATAAGCCTAGCCAAATGGTACCCTGGCTTTTGGCACCCAAGAAAATTATTTTCCTGTGCCCCTGTCAAGCAGAGCCACAGAAGTGATCCCCGGGGTGAATTTCCTATCTCCCATCCAATCATCAAGATTTTTCTTGAAGAGTGCTAATGAGGCGATTTGTTTGATATAGATAGGTAGTTTGCTCCAGTGTATGGGAAGTCTCTGAGACAGGAATCTATCCCTCCGGCATGTTCTCTTTATTGTGGTGACATGGTTTAGGTCCTCAGAGTGTGTAGCTCAGAGGGATTGGGATTTCTTTACATGAAGCATGTCCAACAGCTTTGGGTTTGACATAGCTTTGCATGTTAGGCGGAGATCACCTCGGAGTAGGCAATATGTGACAGAGTAAAGCTGGAGTTTTTTGAGACGGTCTGCGTAGGGCATCTGTTTGAGGCTGGTAATCCTCTTTGTGAGGTATTTCTGTGGCCTTTCCAGTTGTTGTAGATGTCTTGTGAGGTACATACCAAAAGGGGTGTTGTACTCTATAATGGGCCTAATGAGTGATGAGTAGAGGGAAACAATGACCTCTTTTTTCCTGGATGAGAAACCTTTTGTGATGAGGTGTGCCACATGGAAGGATTTCCTGACTACTGTGGCAATGTGATTATCAAAGGAGAGACTACTGTCCACCTGTGTCCCAAGGTCTCTTATCACACTTTTGGTGTTAAGTAGACTACCGCCTATGTAGTAGTTCATGGGTACAGAGTTTTTACCAAAAGGGATGACAATGCACTTTTTGGCATTGAGCTTGAGGCCATGGCTTTGACACCAGGCATCTGTCTCAGTGAGGCCCTTTTGTAGGATATCCACATCGTTAGGAGATTTGATTATGGCTCCTAGTTTGAAGTCATCTGTGAACTTTGTTAGCCAAAGACCTTTTGTGTTAGCTTGTACTTCAGAGAAGTAGATAAGTAAAATCAATGAAAAATGAACAAGATAAGTATTCACTGAGTTCAAGCAGGGGAATAGAAACTTCTATGTTTGTATTATATGTTGCTTTGTTTGACTTATATATAATGTGAACAATAACCCATCTTGACCTATCTTTGTTTGTGAGGAATTACTGGACTCTTTGAACATTCTGAAGAAATCATTACTGTTTCTCAGTTGTTTAAAAATCCATTCTTTTTTAAAAATAAAAACAGATGACAAGTGATGTACCATATCAGTTGATACTTTGAGAGATGTAGTTGTAAGAGTTATTTTTTGGAACAGCTATCTTGGAATCAGTTTTTTGTTTCTTCTTTCTAGCATCAGTCCAAGGATTTGTTTCTTTTTTTCTTTTAAGAGTAGGAGCCATCCATTCCATTTCTTCTGAGATAGACACTATGTTGTTGTTTTTGATGAATATAGTAGCTTCTTCTAAGTCATTAAATGTTCTCATCTCATTGGCAAAAAGTATTTTTATCTTGGCTGGAAAGGCCAGCTGCGCTTTAATATTGTTTTGTTTCAACAGTTTTATTTGCCAGATTCTTTCCTTTGTTCTAGTATTCTGGAAGAATAATCATTGTCAAACCTTATGGAGATTTGATTATGGCTCCTAGTTTGAAGTCATCTGCGAACTTTGTTAGCCAAAGACCTTCTGTGTTAGCTTGTACTTCAGAGAAGTAGATATGCGTTTAGCTTATTTGGAGTCGCTATAATGGTGTACGTTTCTGCTTGTACAGGAATGCTGTACGTGTAAAATGCATTGTATCTTTAGGAGTGCTGGCTCCTTATGCTGTGTTGTCTCAGCCTGTGAATATTTGTTGTTTTTTAAAGATTTGCCTTTACACTGATACTGCTCCAATGCTAGTCTTTAAATGTAATTACTTTATGCACATACTATTCATGACACACTGTTTTTGTGTACTATTCTTCTAGTAATACTAAGCATACTTCCTTAAGGGACTGTAAAAAGCTTCTGCTGTCTTGTACATGTAATTGCTCATGAGTATAACTGTTTTATTCTGACTTGGGTGTGAATTGCATCCACGATAGCCTCTACACTGTTAGTACATTATATTACATAAGTAAGAAATTGCTCTGTTTACCATTGTATGCATATTTTCTATGTGTTTAAACCCCTAATATGTAATGTTGCTCTGCTTACTAGTTGAATAACCTGCATTTTTTTTACTAATTTTGACTTTGTATTGCATCCCTGAATGCTAATATTTTATTATAACATTATCTTTTTCTCCTCTTTCCCTCCTGTACCAGCTATCTCGCCTGGGTTGCATTCCACACTGTCTTCTCCCCCCACCACCCCCTCAAGATTACAAGAAAGTATGTCTACCTAGTCATGCTGTATTAAGTTTTAACCAACTGTACCTGCTAAGCTATTAGATTGCCACTACCTATGCAGCCAGCAGCCCTTTCCCCTTATTCCTCCATTACCATCTCACTCACTCCTTGGATAGCTACATAGATTATCCTCACTCTCCCATTTGTATATCTCTCACCTGGAAGCTGCCCTGTTTGCTTTTAGATGTCACCCTTTCCACATCTCTATCTGGGATACTAGTATTCTTTTCTACACTACACTTTTATTCTCACCTTCCCTTCTCCTCTGGTCTACTCTGTGTGCTCAGCTCTCCTCCCTCCCTACCCCCATATCCACCCCACCCCAGGGTCCTACATTTGTCTCTGGACAAACCTCCAGATTGTAAACCACCACACACACACACACCTACTACCTACTATAACCAACCCCACCCCTCTCTCACTAACACAGCTATGACTCAGAACTATTTTATTACAACTTCTACTATGCTCCAGTTATTATTATTCTTTCTCATAACTACCTACTTCCTAACCTCCTATGAACACTCCATAACTGTTTACCTCCATCCATCTTACATACCTCCTCACAATCCATATACCTACTTCCCAAATACCATAGTCTATTACACTGCAAACTACTAAAAACTAAAACTAAAAAAATATTCAACACGTTCCTAAAACATAAACTTGAAAACTATTTTACATTACTCCATCTACTACAAGATGGTGACATTCACCCCAACCCAGGTCCTCAAACTACTACCACCAAAACACACAGAAATCACTCCAAACCCTTCTCTCTCTCATCCATTACATCCTCTAACTTATTATCCATCTGCAACAAAATTAGTCAACTCCATGCCCTATTAGAAGTACACAACTTTGACATTCTATGCTTATCAGAAACTTGGCTAAAACCCTCTATTAAAGACATTGAAATTACCCCACCTGGATATAACATTCCAGAAAAGGAGGTGGAGTAGCTATTCTATATAAAACAAAACTAAAGCTTACTCTTCTAGACCTTACCCTTAACCAAAATAATAATGCCGAAATAATTTGTTCCAAAATTCAAATTAACACTACTAAAGCAATAAACATCATCTGTGCATACCTCCCCTGGAACTTTAGAACAACTGAACAACTCTCTATAGACCTCCCTCAAGAAACACTATTCCTTGGGGACTTTAACATTGATTGGAAATCTTGTAACAATGCTAACCCCTCTTCCCATATAAATCTTTTTGGTTTCAAACAACTAATTGATAGTCCCACTAGAATAAATAATAAGAGCAAAAAAGAAACCACCTTAGACTGGATTCTTACAAACTCCCCTACAAAACTACCAAATCCTTCCAGATGATCTTAGCGATCACTCCCTTACCTATGTCATTAGAGCCAAAACTAATCTAAACTTACCTACCTCTCATAAAACAATATATTCAAAAACAATTTAATCCTGAAAGATTTCTAACAGAACTTTCACAATACAACTGGACCCTCTAAAACATCTCTCACTCAACAATGCTGTTGAACATTTTAACTCAGCATTCCTTGCTATCTTAAATCAACATGCCCCAAACAAAAATTATACTTAGAAATAAATCTTTGAAAAATGGCGTTCCTCCAGAAACCCAACCGATCATCAAACCTTTAAAGAACTCAGAAACAATACCAAAAAGCTATCCTTTCAGATAAAAAGAATTATTACTTTGAACTTCAGCAATCAACCAAAAGAACCAAAAAGTTCTGGTCTACTATCAATAATCTACTTACCCCAGGCAAAGTAGTTACACCCAACCCACAAAACTTAGACCCAGATAACCAATACCTTCTTTACTACTTCCATACAAAGTCTAGCTAATCACTTATCTCCTGATTCTTCCCAAACATACAATCTCTTTACAAAAACTTAAACCCACTACCCTCAGCAGATAACCTTCCTGCTGAATTTCTTCAAGTAGCAGCTAAAGTAATACCCTGTTTCCATCCTCATAAACAGATCCATAAAGAAAGTACTTTTCCAGCAATCTGGAAGATATCACATATCATACCCCTACACAAAGGAGGCAAATCCACTGACCTTTCCAACTCCTATAGCACTATTATCTCCACTAGCTAAAATCATGGAAAATGTATACACAAACAACTACTTAACCATCTCCTTCATAACAACCTACTAGCTAACACTCAACATGGATTTAGACCATCACATAGTACTACCACTGCACTTCTTTAACAACAACAAACTAACCTCTTCTCTTTTTCTAGACCTGTCAAAACATGGTCAACCATACACTTCTTCTACACATATTAAAATCCCTTGCTTTGGATTCCTCTTCCTTAACCTGGTTCTCATCCTATCTTGAAAATCTCTTTAGGAGTACCACAAGGATCTATACTAGGCCCACTCTTATTCTCTATCTTTATTAATGACCTCCAATCTTCTATCCAAAACACTACATGTATACAATATGCAGATGATTCTACCATTATTTGCACAGCCTCCACTCAATCTGAACTCCAGTCACTCACACAACACTGGTTCTCAAAAGATGTCTCCTCCTCAATCCCAAGAAAACAAAACTACTACTTTTCTCACCTACCCACAAATCTTCTCAGCTAAACTTCTATTACTGCAAGTGATAATTCCCTCATCTCCCCAGACTCTACAACTAAACTGCTTGGTGTTACTATTGATAATAATCTTAACTATGATTACCACATCAATAACACTATAAAAGCAGTTAATAAAAAAATTGGTTCACTGTACAGAATCAAACCCTACCTTACACCAGAAGCAAGGACCACCTTAGCACAATCACATCTTATAGTATAGAACTCACCACTGTCTAAACTTAAAACACTTACACTGGTTGGAACTTCCTAACATGATTATATATCAACAACTCTTAATAACACACAACATTCTATATCAACCATCAAAACACCTGCTCTTAGTAACCTCTTGATCCTCTACATCTTAACAACTTCTGGCTCTGCTCTTGTACCAATCCAGACTAATCAACTTTCTACTATCATATTTCCTTACTTCAAAACTGCAATCTTTCTCTGTGATCACAAACGACTTAATGACTGAACAGTTTCTTTTTCCTTTACAAGTTTGTATATACACTAATATGTATGAAATGACCTGAAGGGAATGTAGTTTTAAAAGAATTAATGCCTTTATATGTTTTCTATTACTTGATCTAGACTAATAAGTATGCATGGTTGCTCACTGTCTATGTCACAGACATTTATTGTAAATGTTCAATTTCTATAACCTTGTTTTAATCTGTGGAGCTTCCACTGAAAATGGAAATTATCCAGCTGGACTAGCCCGGTCAACAAATGTAAAATAAAATAAAAATAAAATAAAATTATCAGGCTTTGATTGTATTTTAAGGGTGATTTTCTCCAAGTATAATATTAGTTCTTTGTCCAAAAATGAAAGAAATTTTATAACTATGGATCTAGGTGGAGTATTGTTGAGTTAGAAGCAGGTTTCCTCAGTGCTCTATCCACCCTTTCAATTCCAAATGAAAGACCCTCTTTCAAGTCTAAAAATTCAGGAATCCCAGTTGTTAAGAATGAAATAATATCTTCTCCTTCAGTGTTTTCAGGCAGACCAAAGATCCTTATGTTGTTTCTCCTTTCCCTGTTTTCCAAGTCATCTATTTTGTTAAGCAGCCATGTATTCTGTTTAAGCAGAAATTCTTTTTGGAATTTTTCCTCTTTGAGTTTCCCTTCAATGTCATTTAGAGAAGTCTCTATAGTTGTTATTTTTGTATGCTGTTGCTGTAAATAGTTCCTTAAAAGTATCAGTCTGATTTTAAGAATTTAATTTGAGGTTTTGTAAGTCATTTTTAAAGCCATCCATCTTCAAAGATAGTTCCTGTAAGGTAGATGCCATCAATTGCAGTTCTTTTTTCAAAGCAGCATCTGGATGAGAATTCCTTGAGTTGTTCATATTCAGTGACTCAATATATCTCCAAGTTACTTGACCGGAACATTTTTGGGGTCTATATCAGAACATCGAAGTTTTAAAACTTCGAATGTTCTAATATTGACCCGTTGTGAGTGAACAATAAAAATAGCGAAGCTGCAGAACATCGAATTCTTTCCTAGGGAAAGAATTTGGTTGGCTGGTTCTGTGGCTTCACTATTTTCTGCACTGTGGTGGAAAGTTACGGGTCAGGTTCAGGTAAGTGTGTGATTGTGTCATCGTTAGGGTTAGGGCATGGGTTAGGTCAGTAATGGTTAGGGTGTGGGTTAGGTGAATTAGGGTTAGGGCCAGGTTAAGTGAGTTAGGGTTAGGGCACAGGTTAGGCGAGTTAGGGTTAGGGCGCGGGTTAGGTGAATTAGGGTTAGGGGCGGGTTAAGTGAGTTAGGGTTAGGGCACGAGTTAGGTGAGTGTGCAATAGTGATGGACCTTAGGGTTAGGGTTTGGGTTAAGGTAAGTGGATTGATAGTAGTGTATGTACAGTTTAGTGTAGGGTTAGTTATAGGATTATAAGTGTATGTGTGTGGATTGATGTTTTATAGGTGTGCTTCTGTTGTGTGTATGTGTTCTGAATGTTCGATATTATGTGGTTTAGATATTTTAGGTTCGATGAAATAGCGTTCACTATTTTCATCTTTCGATAGATAAAAAAATGCATATATGAACATTATTATAAAATTCAGGTTAAAGATAGGAATAATGCATTATATAAACATATATTTGATAAAGGGGATCAACATTATTTCAAATTTTCTATTATTGATCAGGTAGATAGTCTTCCACGATGTGGGAACTGGAAAATGCTTTTAGCAATGAAAGAAAGCAAGTGGCAGATACTCACAGATGCCACAAGATTCCCAGGTATTAACAAAAGTATCAGTATTAAACCATTTTTAGTTCTTGGTTAGAATTAATATTGTTGTTATTATGACTTAATTTTAGGAAAGTAATTGATATCAGTTATATTAAATAATGCACATACATATTGTCTGCTGCTGCTACATATACATCTTTTAGAATGAATTTTAAATTATATTTATATAGTATTTACATAGTATCATATAGTGAAGATATTTGCTTAGATATATACATAGGGATAGATTTTATGATTTTATGAATATTTAAATAGACTTTTATAGGAGGATGTTTCTTTAAGTTTTTTTGGTTTGTAAATTGTTGGTGCCAAAATAACTATTTAAACTATGGTAAATTCTATTATCTTGGTTCTGAAGAAGTCTGTATTATAACAGATGAAAGCGCTTAACCAGTCGGGTGTTTGTATTGTATAAATCAATAAAGAAGCTTCACTGTTCAAGCTGTGCTGAAGTTTTTTAGGTCCTGCACCAGCATTGTTTTGGGATAATCTTTCGATAGTGTGATATAAACACACCTTTTTGTATATCTCCACCAAAATTGATATGTATATAGTTTAGTAGTTTATCTATAGATTTCTGACGTTTTAAACTTGAAAATAATAAAAATTTCCCATATTATTATACTAGTTTGTGGAGCTCTCACAATTCATTGCTTTCAGTTAGCCATCTAGGCTCTGCCCCCAGGGTAAATTTTTAAAGTTGTGGCTTTATTGAAAAAAACATCCCCTACTACTCATGTGACAAGTGTGATTTCTTCAGTAAACTTTAACAACACTACAAATGAGAAAATCTTTTTTCCAGATATAGTTAACAGACTTTTATATATATCCTTTGTCTAAGGAGATGTGATTATTTGATTTAATTTTGTTTTAAAACATCCAAACTTTATTACTCTATTACTTTAACCAACATACAAAGGCAATCCTTATGCATGACTCACTACATTATTTGTTGAGGGCCAGCAGCCTTATTCACTGCATGAGAAACATCTCTTTATGCCTTCTTCTTTCATTTCCATACCACTCTGGTGGCCTAATCTCAGCAGTTACAATGCTTAGCATATATTCTCAATGTATGTTTCATAAAAAACATTACTTGTTGTTATCACATTATAAAGTCTGCTTCAGATTCACCACCTTTGTTCCCTCCTTATCTACATTTACCTCTCCCCTCCCAAACAAAAAATCACCTATTTACATAGCACCCCCTTTCAGCAGTTCTTTCATGCTCTTCCAATATGTCCCTTTCATTTCTGTAAAGAATTTCCTCATCTCTACCAACTTTCCTAACTTTTCTTAAACTTACTCCAGTCTACCTCATTCTTTCTTATAAGATTTTCTAGTTCTATTCTTCTTGGAATGTCTGATTTCTTCCAATGCCTCATTATTACCTTTTCCCTATGGTCATGACAAGCGCTGCTATTTATTTTCTTTCTTTCTTTCTTTCTTTCTTTCTTTCTTTCTTTCTTTCTCCTCACCACATTATCATATCCAAACAGAACTAGCTTCTTTGTGAACACCACCTCCTGATATCCTTTATCATTCAACACATCTAACATCTTCCTTTTTCAGAAGTAAATATAAGTAACCTTATGTGGTATAAGTTTGTAATACAGTTAATTGAAGTCTACAGATTTTACACTGTTACTTTGATAATGTGCATATATATTTCCACCATTTTGTCACACTGTGTCCTTTAAATGTGTTTCTGAGTAGTAATCCACATGAAGCAGGAAGAGTTATGTGCTATTTGTTATTCAAATTTTATTCTAATTAGATGCCCAGATTTTTAGCTGGCTGTTCCTCTTTTTCAAAAGCCTTTGTTACTCGTCAATGTCTGCAAGTCAAAAGTTATGCTGTAAAATATTTCTGGTTTAACCATATTTACTTTGGTATACTAAAATCATCATTAGGTGTTTGAAGTTTAATAGTTATCATCCCTGTAAATTTGTCTGATTTTGTAGTTAATTGTTTTCCTCACATTTGCCGTCATGATGTCACTGTACTTCATACATCACAATGCACTGTTATTGCACAAGTATAATTATTTTGTTTTACAGGCATGCAGAATGGAGTTACTGTAGAGGCCCATTCCTGCAGAACACATTTAGGCAGATGCCGAAGTTGTTGTTTGAAGACTGAGGTTTCCATTGGTCAACATGGCTGCTGCCATGGGCTAGTATAAGTAATGTAAATATAGTAGTATTTTAAGCCAGTTACAAGTAATTGACAAAGAAACAGCAGGAGTAAAGGATGCCAAGAGATGTACCTCATGGAAAAGCTCCATGGTAGAGAAATATGTAGATGTGTGTATTCCAGGACACCAGCATTTGAGTACCATGTTTACACATTAGAAGAGCCAGCTGAGGGGAAGGGATTAAGCAGGCAGTGCCATCTTTTCTTCCCCAGTTGGTATGGGTGGGTTTATGTTAGAGCTGGGATTCCTCATACTGGAGACCAGTGGGTAAGTTTCTGTCAGCTCTGTGGTTTGTGTATCTGGCTAGAAACTATAGAAGTGAATGAGATAAGACATTATGGTGTACACACACGGTACTATGGTGTGACTTGTATTGTATACTTATACTTGTGTGACATGTATAGTGTATTTACACTCATGTGACATGTATAGTGTGCTTACACTCATGTGACATGAAAGTGTACTTACACTTGTGTGACACACATAATGTATTTACATTTGTGTGACATGATAGTCTACTTACACTTGTATGACACGTATAGTATACTTACATTCGTATGACATATAGAGTGTACTTACACTGGTGTGACATGATAGTCTATTTACACTCATGTGACATGCATAGTGTACTTGCATCCATGTTTCATGTATAGTGTTCTTGCATCAGTGTGACTTGTATAGTGTACTTACACTCATTTGACATGTATAGTGTACCTACATTTGTGTGACATGTAGAGTGACATATATACTGTACTTGAACTCTTAGTCCCCTTGGGATTTGGCAGTTTTCTACCTTCCAAGTTTTACTCCCCATCACGTAATGCAATTTCTTCCTCTAACCAAAGAATTGGGCTGCTTTCCCTTTCTAAAAGATTTTCCTTTTCAGTGGTTACTTTGTGTTAATATCTATGGATGTGGGCTAATGTTGGTAGAGCATATAGAACCTATGTATTCTTAGGCTTTTTTTTTTCTCTGCAAGGGTGATGAAGTCTGGGCTTGAGGTGAAAGAAGGGCATTTTGAGAACCTATTCAGAGTATGGGAATTTTTTTATAAGGGAAATGACATGAAAGGAGGATTAGAAGGCCAACAGCTATATTGACTTCTTGGGACAGTACAGTTTGGTGTGCACTTGCTCTACAGTTTTTTTTTTGTTTTCTTCATTCAGGTCCTGATAAAAATGGGGTGTAAAATGCACCTTCTCTGTAGGGTAATCCTGCATTAAGCAGAAATACACTAAAGGAACTGTAACCATGTGTTGTACTGCACTGAGCATGCTAGTCTGACTAAAGGGTGGAGGAGGAAGAGGAGGCAGCATGAATACTATTGAAGGCATGGAATAATCTGGAAAATCTAGCAACTGCATACAGAGGTGAGCAAATCAGACAGGAATAGTAACAGAAATGGAGAGAAATAATACAAGAACCATCAAATAAAAATCTAAGGGAGGAACAGCAAGAAAGAAAGAGACAGAAACAAAAACATTAGTATCATGTCTAGTTTCTAACTATCAGGCATACAGCTAGGTTGAAAAGGTCTTAATATTTGTTATTTATTCAGTGATGCATGAGGCACATTTATGGCTAGACATAGCATGGGATTACATTCCTATTGGAAGATGTGGGTACAAGGGTTTCAGCAATGAATATCAGCAATGGCCAAGGAAGCATACCTGACAGTAATGTAATTTATATGTGACTAGCATCAGCACCATTAAAGGTGTGTAAGCACATCAGTATGGGTATCTCCTGAAGGTCACAGCTAAGGAAGGGCTATGTGGATACCGCCATAAATGCAGATTATGTAGGCCAACATTATCACCATGCCAATGTGATGTACCGAAGGCAGGCAATGCAATGTTAGTAACATGGGCATCTGTCAGCATGTAGTGGGCAAGTACCATGATGTGAGATAGGCTTTATTACAGGAAAGATTACTCATAAAGACAGAATGCCATGTATATGCCAGTCATAAGTGGCACACGCATAGGCATTTTGTTGGACATTGCATGGCATTTATGGGGCAATCTGTATCTTGTTCATTGTATTGTCAACATATGGTGGGCAAGTACCATGATATGAGCTAGGCTTTACTATAGAGAGATTACTCATAAAGGCAGAATACCACGTGTATGCCAGTCATAAGTGGCACACACATAGGCATTTTGTGCAACACTGTGTGGCATTTATGGGGAAATGTGTATCTTGCTCTTTATAGGATTACCAGGACTGTAATAATGCACCCAGCATGTTAGTTTTGCCAACAGCCTTGGATGTGTGGTACTGTATTGCAGTAAGAATGCTGTAAGGGCTTGCTATGACAGGCACATGTTTACCACTGTGAAGGCATGGAATCCACTAACATGTCCTGTGTGCCTCTCATTTTCCCTGCCTCAGGGGTAGAAAAGATGTGTCCAGTGATAAGTAGTGGTGTTGCTCATGGATGCTACAAGTGCCAGAACATAATTATACCTCTGGGTACAATATTGCTATAACATCCAATAACAGGCTTTTGTATGACAGTAATCTTACTTCACCTGCATTGGAAATGACACTCCACATACCTCTGAAAGATAAGGCAGGTCTTCTATGTCTGTAAAAGAGAGAAAAAAAAATAAAGAAGATGAAAAAGCATATGTCTATATATCCTTCAAGGGCCATTATTCTTATGAGTAAATTGTACTAAAACAGACCTGTTATGAACACTTACTGCATATTGCAGGACCAGCCTCTCACTCTGTTTCTATCTTCATCTTCCTCATTGGTAAAGAAGATCTATATGATGTCCATTAAAATTACTGCAATGTGCCAACACTGCTCATCTGAGTGGTTAATGCCAATTGCAACATTCACAACCCTTCCAGTGACATACCAAGCATACATGGTATTCTGGAGGCCCTCATTACAGTTCTCAAACAGTATCATCTGGTTATCTCCATGTGTACAATACAGAAACAATTCTAGTTCCTAGGATAGCATGTAGAAGCCTCTTAACCTCAGTCGCTTCTAAAGCCGTCGCTACTTAACAAGCCACAGTCCAGAGGAATAAGATAGCATATTTGCCTTGATACAATTTGCTGCTGTAGACATGTGAGAAGCAGCACTGTACACTTAGTTATCTTAACACATCATGCTGTCACCATAATGCAGTACACACACACACACACACACACACACACACACACACACACACACACACACACACATAGTTATTGATGCCGATATATAAAAGATGTGATGGAATGTTGCTAGGATGTGAACATTACCATGCGATGAATGTCACAAAAGCACCATACCCATATTTGCATCACGTTCTGCACTTTACCCCTTGTATAGGCCATAATGAAAAGGTACATTTATTCATCTGCACACTAGGACCAGTGACCTACTTACCCATATATAATATGCTTTGCAGATCCTCCTGCTAACACACAATTCAGATGAGCTTCATAGTGCTGCCTTGGTCATGTGCACATTGTAATAGAAGACTGATTCAGAGGCATTCCCTCAAAACAGGCTAATCTGCATGTACCCTCTTAACTGTGTGACAGAAAACAGCTGTGCCATTTATGTGCTCATTTCCATATAGACTTTGAATTACAGAATGATCCCTTTTGGATTCAGATTCCAACTTTGTGCTTTCAGTAATATTATATCTAAGTTTAATGAATTCAGGACACTGTCTGCAAACATTAGGAAACTGGTGTTGCACTCCAGCTTTAGCTGTTTTGTGTTTGTTGATTTATATGATGTTTTGGTAGGGGATGGGGTGGGTGATATGAGAAGTGACTGTTGACAGGAGGGAAGTATACAGAAGTAGCCAGAGAGTGTTGACAGGCTATGAAGTGATCTGTCACTGTAATACAGTGGAAGGTCTGAGGTTTGTTTTGTAGAGTTGGGCACATTTGTCCTGCATTTAGATTGTGTGTCACAATGTCAACTTCCATTTGGTATTATATGCATTATATGGGTATAAGTAGCTAATAGGAGTGTCCACTGTGTCATGTGGAGTACTTGAAAGGGCAGAACTTAGGGCTGTGAAGAGGACAATCTGTCTGATACGGCTGTTTGCTAGATATGTTTCAGATTAGTGGGCATTCACATAATATTCCACATTGTTTTTGACAAGGGAGATTCATTTTAATCTGTCTCCAGGGGTTTAAGTGCAATGGATCTTATAGTGATAAAGCCTCTATGATGTGGCCTCTGTTAATGGTGGGCCCACTTGTTATTTTCAGTCATTTCCTGTGGTAGGCAGTGGCTATGGGAGAAGCTAGGTGTTTCCTGGGGGAATATGTTATTTTCTATGATAAACCATATACCACCCCCTCTCTTCTATACATTAATCACTCTCTCTCCCCCATCCTCTATACAAACCCTCTTTTTGACTAAGCACCCACCTTTCCCTTGTTGTACTCCATCTGAGTCCCTCTTAAATCAGCCTGCATTTTTAGGCCTGTCCAGTAGGTGGCAACCTTTACCCAGCCTCATCCCCTTCTCAGCCTCTCTATTACATAGCTACTTACCCTATTTCTCCTATAGTACTTGCATTGCTATCCTGTTCTCTCACCTTACCCTTTACTACTACTTTCTACTACTACCTTTCCTAGGCTCACTTCTTACTGGCCTTTACCACATCTGACTTTTCAAACTTACCTTCACATATCAGTCTTGCTGATTGTTTCCTCTACAACTGCTCCAGTCTCTGTCACCTGCTCTAGTCTTCAGTCCATCTCACCTCATTACTGCCTGTCACTCTCATTGTCCTCTGTTTTTCCCATTGGTCATAGCCCATACCTGTTTTACCCTTCTTACTTGCTATACCATTATCATGTACTGCATGATGTCCAGTTGTCTTCTTTGACATTGCCTATTCCCTTGCCCCTCCCACCTGCTCTTCTCCTTATTCCCATCCCCTCACTACCTTTATTCCTCTAAACTCCCATAAATACCCTGGGCTTAGTGGGGCGCCATCTTTAGGATTTGGGATATGCCCTGGCTGCTGTCTGCTCCCTCTCCTGGCGTCTAACCCCTGTGGCATGTAGTTATCGTATTTTGTATGCTGCTCATAATACCAAAGGTTTTTTATTATATATTTATTGGTAGGTCTGGATATTTCAGTTCGTGCAGACCACTGTAGATGTCTTAATCTGTGCTGTGATTGTATAATACAACTGTTGAGGCGACTTGTTTCTTGCCTTTTGTAAAGCGTTTGTAGACTTCTCAAGTTCTAAAGGTTTATATATAGTGTAAAGTATTTTTTGGTGTGCATGTATCTTGCTACTCAAGTAAGACAACTGTTAGATTTAATTGGCTGTTTGCTAAATGTGCAACTGTTATGGTGACTTGT
Source organism: Protopterus annectens (assembly GCF_019279795.1). Taxonomy (NCBI): domain Eukaryota; kingdom Metazoa; phylum Chordata; order Ceratodontiformes; family Protopteridae; genus Protopterus; species Protopterus annectens. The sequence continues at coordinate 1,337,599,886 of NC_056735.1, forward strand.
TTTCCCACCCTTTGTAAAGCCATTCCTAGACAGAATATGCTCTAACTGTTGATTTTAGCATGTTTAAGCTGATAGTGGCATTTTTTCCATGCTAACAACCCTGCTATATACATTCTAGCGTAGCTTTATAACATAGCTTGTTTCCAAGCCTGGACACGGCTCAGTCCACTACACCAACCACGTGGTGTTTCACTAAGGTTAATTAGAGCTTGTTTAATTGACCAGCTATACTCGTTGGCTTAGTGGGTTCATGCTAGCATGTAGCATATTTTCTGTGTGTTTTAAGCTGTTATCAGTGGTTTTCTGCATGCTAGCACCGTAACTATATTGATTTTAAGGGACCTTTATGGTACCGACTGTTCCCAAGCCTGGACACGGCACATTGTACTACACCACCCTCGTGGTGTTTCTATATGTCTGTTTTAGAGCTAGCTTACTTGTCTAGCTGTACTTGCTTGTAAAGTGGACAGTCATAGCTGTTAAAGACTGCCTCTGGCATTGTAACAAGCCGACAATGGCAAGTTTAATTAATCCTCCCTCTCAGGCAGATCCAACTCTAAGCGTGACTGAATACCTTGTTTATCTGAAACTGGTAAACGGCTCTTGAGCGGCACCTCCTAAGCACTTACTCTGAAGCCTAGTTTCTTCAACACACATTCTTCTTATGCTGTGAATGTGTTATTTTACAGTCACTTTAAGCCGATAATTGGCTGTCCAAAATACGCCATCCTTGTGGAGTCTCTCTAGAAGTTGGATTACTCTTATGTGTAGCCTTGAAGGAATATTAGTGTCTTCTGCCTGTAGAATATTAGCAAGCCGTTTTTGACTAACATCATGCTTGCATATTAAATGGAGCAAACTTTATATATGGAAATACTTGGTGGCTTTATCTGAAGCCTGCAATTGGCTTTTTGAACAGCACATCCTAAGTGCATACCTTGAAGCTTACATCCTCTCCTTTGTTCCACTATTGGTAGCGTTTTTACTTTAATCACCGCTACACAGATTCTGTAAGTACGCCGTCCACTTGGAGACTATTAGGGGCTTGGACTTAACTATATGCTTAGCTGTCCTCAAAGTACCACCCTACAGTAGTGTCTTTATACTGCTGATTTGTTATATACCGCACAGAAGCTGATTACTGATAAGAGCAGTGTGTAAGGCTGATAGTCACTGATATACCGCACAGAAGTGGAAATACTTATAAGAGCACCCTTGGGTAGCAGTCCTTTAATTGCACTAGCTGTGTTAGGAAATGTATTATCCTTTCTCTGTGTGCTGCATTACTGCAAAGTATCCCATCTTGTAAAGTGTAGTCCTACTGGCCCTTGCACAGTGTCCTGTCTCAGCACAGTCCTTTATAGTGTTTGTTTTATGATGGTTAGTCTACTGTGGCTGTTAAATAGGTAGGAACATCATATACTACTATCCTCTTGTTTCTGCTACTACCCAGTGGCATATAACTATTGCAGAAAGTGTTTTACTACCAAGGGGCATATAAATAATGCTTAACTGTGTTTTTACATCTGCTGCTACCAAGGGTTGGGTAATGTGTAACTGCTATTTTTACATATCTGACTCTGTGAATGACTAGTATTATCTGAAATACAAGGATTATTGTACTGTTTATTTGCTATCTACATATAGGTCTCTGTGAATGTTTAGTATAATATGTCCAATCTTAATTTGCTATGTGCTAACTCCTGTTTCTCATAACTACCTTGTCTCTTTTGCCTCCTTAAGTTACCCTGCTCTACTTGTGCTTCTAGCACTAGTCTGTAAGAACCTTAAGGAACCCCTGCGATGATCAGCGATACACCTCACAGCCTATCTGCCCTACAAACCCTATATCAAGGATACAGGAAAAGTATGTGTGTTGAATAATTCCTGTCTGAATGTCATTCTACTAGTGTACCACTGCTACAGGTGGTAAAGTACATCTTGAGCTAGGTCAGCCAGCAGCCTCCACCCCCTCTCTTCTATACATTAAACACTCTATCTCCCCTATCCTCTATAGAAACCCTCTTTTTGACTAAGCACCCACCTTTCCCCTTGTTGTACTCCATCTGACTCCCTCTTAAATCAGCCTGCATTTTAGGCCTGTCCACTAGGTGGCACCTTTTGCTCAGCCACATCCCCTTCTTATCCTCTCTCTTACATAGCTACTTTCCCTATTTCTCCTATAGTACTTGCATTGCTATCCATTTCCCTCACCTTACCCTTTACTACTACTTTCTACTACTACCTTTCCTAGGCTCACTTCTCACTGGCCTTTACCACATCTGACTTTTCAAACTTACCTTCACATATCAGTCCTGCTGATTGTTTCCTCTACAACTGCTCCAGTCTCTGTGTCTGCCCGCTCCGTTCCCCTCCCTACCTCCAATTCTCACCCACCCCCAGGGGTCCTGCTCTTATACTTTCTAACAACACCCCTTCCTCTTCCCATAACCCTCTACACATTTCCCATTGGCCATCTTTTCTTATATCTCCCATTACTTACCAGTCCCCTCCATACTCACCAAACCCTCCTATCTTTACACACTCTCACCGTAAATACTTCCATATCTACATACATACATCCAATAGCTAATCCTTCCCAATGGCTAAGCCAACCACCCCATTTCAGATCCTACTCTACTTCACTCTTATCACTACCACTTCTAACCTTTTGCCTATTTGCTCTCCTCGTATGAGCGCCCAGTATATCCACACATTTACTACCCCAATCGATAAACCAACTCTCGAACCTTACTAGACCTGCATAACCATGCAAACATAACCTGCTCACCCAGCTACCTATTTGCAAAGTATCATAGAATACTACACATTAAATATAATACACTACATCTCAGGAGAGTGTTATTTCTGTACAGCAAGCTCCCTAACCCAAGCTATCTAGGACAACTCCTCGCATTAAAGGGCGGTGACATTCATCCTAACCCTGGCCCAACAGCAACCCCTAGCTCTCTCCATAACCACAATCAATCAACTAATTATCCCTTTGCTAAACCATCTAACTCCCTCCTACTAGCTCATCTTAATATACGTAGCATCAACAACAAAGTAACTCAACTCCAAGCTCTATTAGAAGTTTACTCCTTTGACATTATCTGCCTAACAAAAACATGGCTAAAACCTGTTATCAAAGACAATGAAATTATCCCACCTAGATATAATATCCTAAGAATTGACAGAGTAGCTAAGAAAGGTGGTGGGCTTGCTATTCAGTTTAAATCTGGCTTACAGTTAACCACATACAACTGTAATCTACCTCTTGCTTCCAATGCTGAGATTCTCATCTCTAAACTTGAACTTAACAATGCTAACTCAATCTAAATTGAAACCATAATCCTAGGTGATATAAATATAGATTGGAACTCCTATTATAGCAGCCTCCCTACCACCCACGTTAACCTATATGTTTTTTTCTCAAACCATTACCTCTCCAACCAGAATAAATAAAGCTAACAAGAAAGCAAGCATATTAGACTGGATTCTTACAAACAATCATACTCACTACTATAATTGTGAAACCCTCCCTGATGATATAAGTGACTACTCGGTTACCTACATCATCAGGCATAAAGCCAACACTCCCATTCCAACCTCTATCAGAAGTATCAGATCCAAAAAGAAATTTAACCCTGATCTATTCCAAATGGAACTAAGAGCATGCAATTGGGTTCCCTTAAAACACCTCCCTTTAGATGAAGTCATTAATTACTTTAATTCTACCTTCCTTGCCATTCTTAATCACCATGCTCCAACCAGATCTATTAGAATTAAGACCAATTCTGCCCCATGGCTTTCCAATGAAACCAAACACAAAATTCATCTCAGAAGTAAATATTGGGCCAAATGGAGAATGACTAAAAACTCTGTAGACCAACAAACCTTTAGACAGCTAAGAAATGACATTAAGAAGGCTATACTTTCTGATAAACTAAACTACTACCTACAATTTCAACAACCTAATCACAACAACCCACAGAAATTCTGGGCTAGCATTAAGCAGTTACTCCACCCAGGTCAATCATCTACACCAAACCCTCAAAATACAGACCAGAAAAATCCCATCCATACAGCTAATATCTTCAATATCTTCTTTACAGATGCTATCCAAACACTAGCTAGTGAACTATCACCTAATACCTTCACACTACCTTCCTATACCTCAACCCTACCCCCTCCTTTTCATTTCAAACATGTCCCAACCACATTTATTCTAACCCTTTTGAATAAACTGAAACCATGCTCTCCCTCTGCAGACCTACTGCCTTCTGAATATCTACAGTTATCAGCCAAGGCTATTGCCTATCCCAATCCCATACTGATCAATAGAACTATTAGTGAAGGCCACATCTCTACCTTATGTAAAGTCTGCATAAAGGTGGACACTCCACTGAGCTATCAAACTATTGCCCCATTGCTCTACTTTCTCCTTTAGCTAAGATCATGGAGAAATGCATCCATAGGCAATTACTCAACCACTTAATTAAAAACAGCATACTTTCCAACTGTCAACATGGTTTCTGACCCTCACACAGCACTACCACTGCCCTCTTTTCCTTTACTGATTGCATTAACAGGCACCGCAACCTGAATAATCTTTCTTTTGCTCTATTTATCGACCTGTCTAAAGCATTTGACATGGTAAATCACCATATTCTCATAAACATACTAAAATCTCTGTCATTAGACTCACTTTCCATAAAATGGTTCCAATCCTACCTTGACAAATGACAGCAAGCAGTATTATGGCATAACACTCTCTCCACCCACCTACCCATTACCCTAGGCATCTCTCAGGGGTCCATACTAGGACCTCTCCTCTTCTCCATATTTATTAATGACCTTCATCTAGCCATCCCCCAAGCCACTTGCATACAATATGCTGATGAATCCACACTGTTATCTCAGCTACATCCACCCATGACCTTCACTCTCTTACCCAGAAGGTATTTAACATAGTTGAACAATGGTTCACTCAGCGTTGTCTTCTTTTGAACCCCAAAAAAACAAACTCCTCCTCTTCAATCCTACTCAAAAGTCCTCTCCTCTTGATTTCTCTGTGACATCCACCAATGGTACTATAATATCACCAGACCCTACCACCAAACTACTTGGTGTCACCATTGACAACAATCTGAATTTTGACAGCCACATCAACAATGCTATAAAGACTGTCAATAAAAAAATTGGCACTCTCTATAGGATTAAACCCTTCCTTTCTCCTACAGCCAAAACTACTATAGCTCACACTCATTTAATCTCTACACTCCTCTATACCGCACCCATTTTTACTAATCTATCCAAGAATAACCTCAGCAAATTGGAAATGTCTTATAATAACATTGCGAGATTTGCAACAGGCAACCCATTTAGAACCCACCATTGTATAAATTTAAAGCAGCTAGGATGGTTAGAACTGCAACACCTGATTAAATTCCACCAACTAACCATCGCCCACAACACTCTTTATAAACCTTCTAATATTCCAATTTTATCTAGCCTCATCATCCCCTATAAAAATCTGAAGTCCTTACGCTCATCACACAAACTTTTTCTATACACCTCTAAATCTAACAGGGCTGGGGATTCTCTCTTCTCTAATACTGTAGGTAAATCCTGGAATCTTCTCCCTAGTGACCTCTCCTCACTGTCCTCTATACCACTCTTCAAAAACAGACTTAAACTTTACCTCAAATCATACTGGCTATGCCCCTGTACCAAACCTGACTAGTCATCTATCTCTTCAAACTGGACTTTCCTTATCCATTACTTATCACCCACTGTTATATCTTCCTTCTTACTATATATTTGTCATCTCTCCCTATTTTACATTATTTCTATCCTCTGTAGATACCTATTTTTAAGTAAATCCTTAGTAACATTACTACACAGCTAACTTCTTTTTTCTACTATGGACTTTACCTGTATGATGTTTCTGTACCTGCAATTTGCACTCTTGATGACTCTTGCCCTCATTGTACATCCTGTGCTAACCTATATGCTGTACTGCACATGTTACCATTGTTGATGATTTTTATTATGATATTTGCTATTTGTTGTTTGTACTTGTATTTGTATTTGATTGAGTGTGTCTTGGAGCTTAGCTCCTCGGGACTCTACTAAAAATGAACATATATCCAGTTAGACTAGCCCGGTTGACATATGTAAAATAAAATAATTTAAGTTTTGTATTGAAGGTAAACACATTTTCATTCCCTGTTTCAGGGATTATTTTTGGAGAGACTAATCATAAAGCTTACATTGCATTTCTGGACTGCTTTGTAATATATCTATAATATGTTGCAGTATGGCTAAGGTAGGTAATGGCAGGATGTCTTCAGACATGGACAGATAAGAAGCACTATGACGGTCATACTGGAAGTTTCACTGACATACTTATAGATGGATTATCTTAGGCCACAGTCCACTGTAGTGCTGCACACATGCTGAGGCCAGTGCTCTTATACACAGTGGTCTATGGTCATGGAGCAGGCATACTAGGCTATTTGGGTGAGGTAAATGGCAGAGAAGTGCACTGTGGAGTCCTGTAGCACTGCAACATATATGACAACAGACAGGCTACAGTGACACACAGTTCTAGACATCCATGCTTGTGGTGAAAGCAGTATGTGTGCTGTTGTGGGTCCTTCTCACACAGAACACAAGACATGCACCATATATCCCTGTGTTTTGACACGTCTTCTTTACAGGTTAATATTGCTGCATGGTGTGTGTCAAGATCACTCATACTACTCTATCATACTGACTACTGCTGACTGGCTATATCATGTACTGGTGGTATGTTCCTCTTCTTGGATGTGAAGCAATACAGTTCATGATAACAACAGCTTGGGTGTGTTCTCCTGAGATGTGTTAGGGCCATAACATACCAAAAGCCTACATGTATATATCTTTACATTTACAAATGAACATGCCTAAGAAAGAGAGAAGAAGGAAGGAGTTGTTCTCTCAGGCAGAGAATGACATTCTCTTGCAGGCCATTAATGAGCATGTTTGTCAGATGCCCCTAACTGATAACAAAGACCACGCATTTCAAGAGTGCATTTGGAGTGACCTTGTTGAGTAGACAAAGGCATAATCAAATGCATGACTAAGTATGATGTAGAGTCACAGATATGATTGGTCATGCACACAACAAGACAACCTACGTGGAAGAGAAGCCAAGATCCACAGTTGGGGGTCTGATGACATAGTCACCAGGAAATGCCATATAGGCCACATGGTAGCAGTCCATTATTTCTATTTCACACTGGATATGAAATCTTAGGCAACATCTGATGACTCAGTGGTACAGCAGAAGATGTGGTGCACTTCTATGGCTACCAGCAATGAGTAGAGTGTTGTACATACACTTACTTCTCAAACTAGTGGTCACTCCTAACATGGGTTCAGGATCTTTGTTAAGGAATGCTAGGAATTTACAGAGAACAGCCATTCTTATGGTCATGTCTTGTTGTGTTAGTTTTATACATTTCTGAATTGCTCTGCTTTATTTCTTGCCCTCATCTGAATTCGTTATGACCCTCTTTTCAATAACGTTGCTCATTTCCATCTCATTATACATTTTTTTACATAATGTGCTAAGCCATGATATTTCATGGGCTAGCATGACTGAACTAAGTGCATTAATGAATCAATTGTCACCCTTCATGTGACTGATCTTCACTCCTTTTTTATATATCACATTGTGATATTTTTTTAATCCCAGGGTTAACCTTTCAGCCACAAGAAAAAAAAAAAAAAACAGTTGGCTTCATTGTAAGTGCTTCACAATTTATTAACTCTTATTATAAACTCGGCAATTACTGTTATTGTCTATGATTTTATATACAATAATTATTTTTTATAATTTCACCAGAAGCAATATTCAAAAAAAGTCAGACATCTTGCATCATTTATTACTATGTGATGATATTTAGCTGTGAGCCCCTGTACTCATTGCACTTAATAACTCTTTTATTATATGTTCTTTTTCTTAGCAATGTTCAGCGATCTGCATTTAGAATTTTCTTGTCGGTGTAGTCTGCTGTTATCATTTGCTGGTTTATTGTGATACTACATTATTTCTTGCTCTCACCTGCCAAAGAAATGCCTTGACTAATCTGGACAGGTCAGAGCCAATTACCAAATGTACATGCAAGAGGGGAAAAATGAGGCGCAATGTACAGAGATCACCATCCAAAGAAAGTAAACCTTTATAGTAAAATAATATAAACTTCAGTCACTTTGCTTTTATCCTCAGTAATGAAAACATGTTTTTCTTTTATCCACAGCTGCTCATAAAATAAGGAACTTGGCTGATGGATTTAAACAAAAAAAAAGAAAGAACGACTAACAGTTCTGAAGATTTATTGAAGTATTTGTATTATTTTCTAATCTTTTGCTATAATAATATGCAGTTAGCTATGAAGCTATGCACTGCATACAGGAATCCATTTAAGAAAATACACACATTTCATCTGTAGAACAGACAACAAAGGCATCAGAGATACTCTCCTGGATTCTCAAAAGCTTGCACTGAGGGCAAGATTAGTGCAGGAGCTCACACAGGCAATATGTCTGCCGTGCAATTCAGGAACAGCCTGCAGGGGCATGCACGAGAGCTCCTGCACTAATCTTGCACGAACTAAGCCATGGTATGCAAATCACCCCATTTGTAGGAGAAATCCATGCAAATGAGGTGATTTTGCAATCCAGGAAGCTTGCAATAGTCTGTGCAAGACTAGTGCTATCTATAGAAATGTACTCGGTTAGTAACCAAGTACATTTCCGCAAAATCAAAAACTGAGCTATGACAGCTCCAAATAAAGGCTACATATCACTGAGTAAGCATGCCAATGGCCAAGTATAAGGCCATTGACATTGCAAACAATAAAAAAAAAAATGAAAAAAAAATTTATTTTTTTTTTCGCCGATCTCAGCTGTTTAAGCATAGGGCAGCGGCATGCAAATGGGATCGGGGGGAAAATAAGAAAATAAACTTAAAATGAGCATTCTAACAAAAATCAGTATTCTGCCATGCAAGTCAATGGCAGGCAGAAGACAACCTGGCCAGTGAGTAGTGGTTGCTAAGAGGGGAGGCTAGGTGTGAGACATGTAACTATGCATTAGCAGGCAATCCTATGCAAATGAGGGGAAGGATAGTGAATCCCAGTTTTGTCCAGCATGTGAGACAGGTCCCATCAGTGTAAAAGTATGAATAGCCGGGTGCAAGACTAGAATATAGGTGACATGGGGGAGGTGTCAGGCATACTGTAAGCGGATTGGAGTCCTGTGGCTCAGGATTACTCCTAGCTTAGCACAGTTAAGCTAGGGGTGTGTCTAAACCTGCCTAGCACTCTTTACAAAGTGTAAGCGGGTGTGCATGCCACGCACTGGGTTTTACAGGAAAAAAAAATAAGTTAAACCAGGAAATAGCAGCTCTGTGCACATGTGAGCACTACATTTGCACGGCGCGCACACAGGCTTAAACAGGAAGGCAATGGGAGGGTAAAACAACAATAGGAAGGTAATCAAGGAGAACTAGCTTAGCTGAGAGGTGAAATGTATCAGAATCAGCCAATCACACAGGCAGCAGACCAGCCCAGCACACCACTATAAACTATGCAAATGCCTTCCCCCCTTGTTTTTCCCAAAACACTGCACCACCGGTGTATACAAACAGGGAAATTTTACAAAACGAAAGCAAGAGAAAAAGTTAGGGGCTGCTTTTGCTATCATAAACCAGCATGTGCAAGAGGCTGAGGGTGGTAAGGATGTGAATGCTGCTGAGCAAGCCACAGTGAGGAGACAGAGAAGAATGTACAGACCCAGGGTAACCTACCAAGGGCTACATGAGCTGGAGATAGTGGAGTGCTATAGGGTGGAAAGGGACCTCCTACAGCAAATTGTTGAGCTCTGCCGGCCACTCCTCACACACAGAGCTAACAGAGGGGAACCCATCCCAGTGGATACCAAGGTATGTGTAGGCCTAAGAATACTAGCTACAGGTACTTTTCAAAGGCCAACTGGGGATATGATGGGGATATCACAGGCATCAGCATCCAGGGTACTCCACCAGTTCCTGGATGCCATGTCAGCACATGTCGATGAGCACGTATATTTCCCCATTACCCATGAGGCGTTGGCCAGCAAAATTTGTCTATTCCACCAAATAGCAGAATACCCTGAGGTAGTGGGTGCAATAGACTGCATGCATATATGCATTAAAGTACCACCCGGTGAGCAGGGTAGGATCTACATCAACTGCCAGGTTGTGTGCGATGCCCAGGGCATAATAATGAATGTGTGTGCTGGCTGCCCTGGAAGCAACCACGATTCCCACATCTGGCATCTGATGCAGCTGTAACAGAGATTTGCTAATGGGGACATCCCACACGTTCACCTAGTGGGGGATGCTGGATACGCACTGGAGCCATGGCTGATGACACCCATCAGAAATGTACACACACCTGAACAAGAACTCTATAATAAGGCACACACACAGAAACAAGAATCATAATAGAGCATGTGTTTGGGATGTTCAAGTCATTGTTACAATGCCTGGACACATCTAGTGGAGCCTTGCAGTACTCACCAACTACATGTACCCAAATTTTCCTTGTATGTGCCATGCTACACAATATGATCCTGCGGAAAGCTGCAGCAGGAACAGCATGGGATAGGACCACGCAGCCCCCCACCATTGCCAAGGCCTGCACAGGCACAGAGTGACTCAAAGGAGGAACAACCTGAGCCTGCCCCAGTAGGCAGAAGGAGGTGTGGCCAGTATGCCCTGGCCTTGGCAAAGAGGCAACGCATAGCGCATGCACTGACACAGTAAGGACCCAGGGAATGACACCTCTCTCTGACTCGCACATACAGTAAAAGGGATGCCAAACATGACACTACCTGTGCTCAACCATGTATAGGGAGTGTACTATGTGCATACAACATAGGCAGCCCTGCAGCGCCACCCTCAGTACTGGGACACCCACAAGGTAAGTGACTCTCACATGCCAATTGGGGGGGGTCATATACCCAACAACAGTTACAGCCAGCAGGATAGGTATAGACAAACACAAACAAATGCTGTACTATGGCCTCTGAATGAGCCCTATGTGTAACCCCCCCCCCAGCCTACACAGACAGACTACAGCAGGCCAGGCAGTTGGATGTAAGATGTGAAGGCTAGGAAGTCAGAAACTAATATGTAGGTAGTTAAAGCTAAGATCTGTAGTACACTGGTATGCCTCTAGCCAGTACGATAGGTAAGACTACAGACTGAAATGGAGTACCCGACATACCAGTACAGTCCTAGCAAATGTGTAAAAGTGTCAGGTGTGCCCCCCCTATCCTACGTACACTTATAGTAACAGTCAGATGTGCCCCACCCCCACTCCTGTGTAGAAATGTAGAAACAGTCAGGTGCCCCCCCCCGCTATGCGAAATGTAGCAACAGTCAATGCCAAATGACCGATGGATACCCTGCAGACACAGCATGCCACCTATCGGTGAGTAACACAGAGGTCAGCATCACAGTACAAACTACCTGGACTTGATCCACACATGCAATCCAGATGGCCATACTGGGTATGCTCACACACTTAGAGGAATGAAGGCAATGTCAGTCAACAACATAATGAAAGGTCATACCGGGAAAACTCACACACTTAAACACATGAAGGCCATGTCTGCAAACACCAGTGGACCAGACATATCTGGCAGTTACATTTCTTATTGCAGACACATGCCAGTATGCACCACTCCTGCCTTGCACACACAGTGGATAGGAATACAGAAATATATGTATGGACAACACACTATAATAAGCCAAAGGTAGATGGACTTAGATGTGTGGAAGAGGGTGACCATGACAAGGAGCCATCAGGGCCTGTCCCACCCAGCACACAGCCAAAGGGCCCCAAACACATGAGGTGCAGATGTCACTCACTGCAGATACTAGCCACCAGTATCTGTCAGCATGACAGACTATGTGGTGCTCGTGCCAGCTGTGTAACATCACTGCACAAGGAAAAAGTCATCTAGTAGCTGTATACACGTACCTGTGACATATGAATCCGTGTGTGCCCGCATGTGGCATGTCAACCCCTACATGAATGGGTTATGGCCCATGCACACAGTGCCCTCCCCATAGCAGTATTATGACAAGCCTGCTGAGGTCATCCAATGTGAAATGCACCTTTGTGAGAGCAGTAGCTCAGTAATCTCCATGGCGCATCCCATAACTGCATACTGCTGTAGAGATAAACTAGTTAGGTAGTAGTTCTAACCCCAGACTTGGCAACTGTGTGAGTGTGTGCTTGTGTGCGTGTCTGACTGTGTAGAGAAGAATGCTTTTTAGGCTACTCACACTCCGTACAATTCACATACTCAACTTTGACAAAGCTACTGTTGTCACTCACCTAGAAATACACCTCTGGGAATGTCATAACCCAGTAATCTCTGTAGCGCGTCCTGTAACTGTGTACTGCTGTCGTGTGATAAAGTAGTTAAGTAAGTATTCTAACCCCAGACCTGACAACTGTGTGTGTGTGTGTCTGATTGTGTAGAGGAATACTTTTTAGGCTACTCAGACTCCGTACAATTCATATGCTCAACTTTGGCAAGGCTGCTGATGTCACTCACCTAGAAATATGCCTCTGGGAAATCATAGTCCAGTAGTCTCTGTAACATGTCCTGTAACTGTATACTGCTGTCATGTGGTAAAGTAGTTAGGTAGATGTTCTTCCCCCAGACCTGACAACTGTTTGTGAGTGTCTGACTGACTAGAGAGCAATGCTTTTTAGGCTAATCACACTCTGTAAAATTCATATACTCAGCTTTGACAAGGCTGCTGATGTCACTCACCTAGAAATACACCTCTAGGAAAGTCATAGCCCAGTGGTCTCTGTAGTGCACCCTGTAACTGCATACTGCTGTAGTGTGATAAAGTAGTAAAATAGGTGTTCTAACCCCAGACCTGGTGTTTGTGTGTGTGTGTCTGATTGAGTAGAGAGCAATGCGTTTTAGGCTACTCACTCCATACAATTCATATACTCAACTTTGGCAAGGCTGCTGATGTCACTCACCTAGAAATACACCTCTGGGAAAGTCATAACCTAGTAATCTTTGTAGTGTGTCCTGTAACTGCGTAGTGCTGTAATGAGATAAAGTAGTTAGGTCGCTGTTTTAACCCCAGACTTGGCAACTGTGTGTGTCTGACTGAGTCGAGAACAATCATTTTTAGGCTACTCACACTCCATACAATTCATATAGTCAACTTTGGCAAGGCTGCTGATGTCACTCACCTAGACATACACCTCTGGGAAGAGTGCATCCCACTAATCTCAGTAGTGCGTCCCGTGACTGTGTACTGCTGTAGTGTAATAACGTAGCTGAGTAGATTTATTTATTTTACATTTGTTAATTGGGCTAGTCTAGCTGGATATATTTCCATTTTCAGTAGAGGCCCGAGGAGAAAAGCTCCAAAATATGCACAACAGAATATACAAAACAATGTATACACAATATAAAGGATAAAAGATATGACTGTTAAACAGTGTCAGACAAAATTTGACAAAATCAATAAATCATATAATACATAGGTAAGAACAGTACAATAGGTAGTTACAGTTCAGTCCTTACAGGGATAAGCTGCAGGATTGAGGAAGAAAAGTGAGAGAGAGAGGTGAGAAGTATAGAATGAAAGCATTAATCAGGATTGCTGCAGGGGCATAACCAATGGATCTTCAGATGTTTTTTGAGGTTTTGTTTAAAAAGAGGCAGAGAGAGAAGTAAGGTAAGTTCTACAGGTAAAGGTTCCAATGTTTACCTACAGTGTTCGAGAACAAGGAATCACCTGCTTTGTTGTTGGACTTTGTTATGGTGGCTAGAAGTTTGTTAGAGGAGCGTAGTGAGTGAAGGTTTTTGTAGGGGATGATGAGGTTAGAGAGTATAGGAATATTGTTAGGTTGGTAAAATAGCTTGTGGGCAATGGTGAGTTGCGTAAACACCAGAAGATTTTGTAATTCTAGCCAGCCTAGTTGCAGTAGGTTCAGACAGTGGTGGGTTCTAAAGGGATTACCAGTAGCAAATCGGGCAATACTATTGTAGGAATTAGTTAATTTGCTAAGGTTATTTTTTTTTAGGTTAGAGTAAATGGGTAAGGCATAAAGAAGGGTAGAGACTAAGTGAGAGTGAGCAATTTTGGTTCTTGCTGATTGTGTTAGGAAGGGTTTGATTTTGTATAAGGAGCGAAGTTTTTTGTTTACAGATTTTTATAGTGTTATTTATATGGCTGTCAAAGTTAAGGTTATAATGAATAGTAATTCCTAGCAGTTTAGTGGTGGGGTCTGGGGATATGAGGGCACCGCTGTTAGAACTAATTGAGAAGTCTACTGGGGAGGACTTACTGGTAGGTGCAAAAAGTAGGAGCGTTGTTTTTTAGCATTTAGAAGGAGGCAATGCTTTAAGAACCAAGTCTCAATTATGTTGAATGCCTTCTGAGTTGAAGAATGTAGTTCTGAGGGTGAGTTAGCTGAGCATATGATTGCTGAATCTTCTGAATATTGTATACAGGTGGCTTGAGGAATTGCTATGTGCAGGTCATTAATGAATAGTGAAAAAAGGAGAGGTCCTAGAATAGAGTCCTGAGGGACTCCAAGGATGACTGGCAGGAGGGATGAAAGGTTCTGCTCCCAGAGAAATGCTTGTTGTCTATTGTTAAGGTAGGACTTGAACCACTGGATAGCCAGAATATCAAGGGAAAGGGACTCTAGAATGTTAATAAGAAGGGTGTGGTTAACCATGTCAAAAGCTTTTGAGAGATCGATAAAGAGTGCAGATGAGAGGGTATTACTGTTATGATTTCTATTGATGGAATCTGTGAAGGATAAGAGGGCGGTAGTGGTGCTATGAAGTGGCCTAAAGCCATGTTGGCAATTAGCGAGAATGTCATGTTGGGTTAAGTGGTCTAAAAGCTGATGATGAATACATTTCTCCATAATTTTTGCTAGGGGAGATAATAGGGCTATAGGCCAATAGAATAATCTTTTGAGTTGCCACCTTTATGTAGGGGTATGATATGAGAGATTTTCCAGATTTCTGGGATGTACCCCTCTGTAATAGTTCTATTAATGAGGATGGATATTGGGTATGCAATAGCTTTGGCTGCTTTTTGCAGGTATTCATATGGTAGCTGGTCAGCAGAAGGAGTGCAAGGCTTAAGTTTTTGGATGAATTTGAGGATGAGAGCTGTGGGGATGGGTTGCAATTTAAATGTTGGAAGAGGGCCAGGACTGGTGATATGAGGTTTTGAGTTATCTGGGGTTAGTTGACTGGCAAGTGACTGTATGTTCTCAGTGAAGAAAGTATTGAAAGCATTAGCAGTTTGGTATTATGATCAGACCCTAGTGGGGTTGGTGTACAAGAGTGGCCTCGGAGTAAGAGTCAATTGATTCCTGACCAGAATTTCTGTGGGTTGTTTTGGTGAATTTCCTGTAAGTTACAGTACTAGTTCTTTTTGTCAGTAAGTATGGCCTTTTTGTAATATTTCTAAGCTGCCTAAAGTTTTGTTGGTCAGAGAGAGTTTTGGAAGCTCTCCATTTAGCCCATGATTTGTTTCTAAGTAACATTTTTGTCTGGTTTCCTTGGAAAGCCATGGGGCTGGTTTTGTTTTCATTCTGATGGAAAGTTTAGGAGCATGCCTATCAAGGATACTTAAGAATTTGGAAGTGAAGTATTTAGCAGCCTCATCAAGTGGAAGGATTTTTAAAGCATTCCAGTCACAGGCACTTAGTTAATTTTTAAGTAGTACTTGGCTGAAATGTTGGTTTGTCCGTGATACCCTATAAGTGGGGGGGTTAGTAATATCATTTTTTTGCCTTATAATGTAGGTTAATGAGTGATCACTTACATCATCAGGCAGAGTTCCAGTCATATAAGTTAGTTTATGATTATTAGTAAGAATCCAGTCTAAGGTGGTTTCTTTTTTATTTGGTTTGTTGATTCTGGTTGTAGAGGTAATTGTTTGACTAAAGCCATGAAGATTAATATGGGTAGTGGGTTTTTCAGCATTTACAGTTTTCCAGTCGGTGTTGAAGTCACCTTGTATTATTGTTTCTTGTGGGTAAGTAGAGGATATCCAGCTAAGGATATCCTCGATAGTATTGGTATTGTTACCTGGAGGAAGATATATACAGATGATATATAGTGATTCGATGGGGTTGATTTGAAATTTGGAGATAAGGATTTCAGCGTTATTTTCCTGTGGTGGGTTATAAGGTAAACAGGTGATCTGAAGTCCATCTTTATGTAAGATTGCTACTCCCCCACCTTTACGTTTAATACGGTCTTGTCTTAATATATTATATCCTAGGGGAATGATTTCATTGTCTTTGGTATGAGGTTTTAACCAAGTTTCTGTGAGGCAGAGGATATCAAAGGAGTAAATATCTAGCAGGGCGTGAAGGTGGGCTATTTTGTTATTAATACTTTGGATATTAATATCCTATAAGGAAAGAAATGGGGGGGGGTTGGAGTGGTTAACAAGGGGTGTGGAATTGGGGTTGCTGGTATTGCTTAAGCTGACAGTGTGTGGGCCTGGATTAGGGTGAATGTCACCATCTTTCAAGGAGGGATTTTTTAGTGTAAGAGTAGGGTTGTAGGTATGGCTTATTAGATATTTTACTTTGTTTGCTGTCTGTTTGTAGTATTTAATATGTGAGAGTCAGTGGTATCTGGGTAGTAGGTAGCTTGTATTGGAAGTGATATTTATTTGAGTATGTGTGTAGGTAAGGGTTAATGTAGCAGTTTGTTTTGGAGAGTAACTAAATTGGTAAAAGGTTGGTTTTTCATAGAAGGTGAGGATATAAGCTAAGGTGAGGACAAATATTCATGTTGTTAGAAGTGTTAGTTTGGTTGTGAGGGGTTTAGTTACCTTAGGCATATTTTAGAGTTAAATAGTACAGGTGAGTGGGGGTGGGGATGGGTTAAGAATAGAATAGCATGGGTGAATATAATAAGGTATATAGAGTGGATAGGTTACTTAAGTGGGAAATATTCCCAATTGGGATTGGTATTGGACAGGCAAGAAATACTATAAGAAGGCTATGAGTGAGTATGTAGGTAGAGGAGTGGTGTGGCTGTATGTGTATAGTGGCAGGTGTGTGTGATTGGTGGGAGGGGAGAGTGGGAGTGGTCTAGGTAGTTTAAATCGAATTGGGGGTAGGGTAGGGGAGCGGAGTGAGCCCACAGGGTGAATGGAGTGGGTAGAGCCACAGAGTGGGAGTCTGCTGAGAAGTAATCAGTAATACAGAGAGACTGAGCACTTCCAATGCCTTAAGTAGGTAGGTAACACTATCTAAGTAAACTTTAGTTAGCTAAAAATGCAAGGGATGTTTTTCTGTCTAGTGTCTAGAGGATTAGGGCAAAGGAATCGTTTGAATGCAAAGCTTAGGTGGGGGCTTAAAGTAAAGTGGGTCAGCTTCCTATAAGTATGCCTTTCAGCCTGGTGTCTGAAAGGTAATACCTTCTTATTTATTTCCTTGGGGAGCTAGCTTGGTATGTATGCTAGAGTTAGTGATTCTAGAGAGTAAAGAGTTAGTGATTCTTGGACTAGGTGTTATGCAGTGGGGCTGGGAGAGCTTTAGAAAGTCAGAAGCAGTGTTCTCATGGCCTGTGTTTTGCTGCCATCTAGTGGTAAAGAGGGGAACCACAACAGTTTGCTTACTTAGGACAATAATTATAAGGGGAGGAAAAACCTCGGGGTAGGTCCACAGGTGTGCTAGCCCTTACAATTAATTTAAAAAGGCACTCACAGTTGATGAGTTCAGTACAGGCCCCTACTACACAGTAGTTAACACCTTGACTGTGATGCTGGTTTGAAGCACTTTTAAGCAGTCCAGAATTTGGTGTTGACTCGGGAGTTCTTTCTGTTAATAGGGTACTTTAGGAAGGTAGATAGGAGATGGATGAGACAGCCTGTGTCTTAGCACAGAGCTTCCAGGCTGAAAGGGAGACAGAGAGAAAACAGTATAATGTCAGCTTGTTAAGGTTTTAGCAAGACTAAAGAAAATATCGGAGGGGTGGAGTGCAAGTAAGGAGCTGAGCAACTATGGAAACAATACAGTAGTAACTCAAACTAAACAATTAAGGGCTCACATTCATATTCTATGTTCCACATTAAACCATGAAACTCCCATTAGACTACTTTTAGAGATCTAGTTTGTATGAGAACATAAAACAAACATATGGCGCAAAACTAGAATAGAAAGCAGCATTAGCAATTAAATCAGCGCAGTTTATATACAATCTGGAATGGCTTAGCCTGTATATTAATTTAGTAGCTCCCTGATTAATTCCCTTAGAATGGTATAATAAAACTTGTATAACTGAGTTATTCCCTATGAATTCCCTATGAGTGGTCTAACATTATAAGAGGATTTAGCACATGTATTTGAAGTACAGCCTTACAATAACAGCATTATTGTGTTGGCAGGAACTCGGTAGAGGCCTGCAGGGTGGACAGAGTTCGTTTATATAAAAACTGCTAGTTATCAGGCTATTTAGGGCTAGAAAAACAGTCTAAATACCTACAGCAGAGCTATTTTGGGCTAGTAAAGCAGTCAGTGTTAGCATCAACTCCAAATAGACATTTGGAGCGAACTGTGTGTAATTAGGCTATTTAGGGCTAGATAAGCAGTCAAAGCTTTAGTTGAGCAATTTAAGGTTGGACAAGCAGTCATGTGATAGCGACTGCTCCGTAATGAGATATGGAGCTAACCTCTTGTACTTTTATTTATGGCTACAACAGCAGTCAAAATGCATATAAAGTGTGTTATTTAGGGCTAGAGAAACAGTCCAGTGTTAGCGGCAACTCCGTGTTAACATACAGAGCTAACTGCTTGCAATTAGGTTATATAGGGCTAGAGAAGCAGTAACAATGCTTGTAAAAGAGTTAATTAGGGCTATAAAAGCAGTCCAATGTGTACGGCAGTCCCATGTAGGCATACAGACCACCCCGCATACAATTAGGTAGTTTAGGGCTAGTAGAGTAGTCTATATGCTTGCGATTGAGCTAATTAGGGCTAGATGAGCAGTCCAGTGTTAGCGGCAACTCCGTGTAGACATACGGAGCTGACACAGTTAGTTCATGTATCAGTTGCTAGCAATTTAGGTTATTTGGGGCTTGAAAAGACACTCGCACACAAAGCACAGGTATACACTTAAGCCATACCTTACTGTTGGCGTGCAAGGACGCCAGAAGCTCTGTGCTGATTTATTTAATGCCTAAATGCTGTTTCAGTCTATAGATCTTTAAGTATCCAAACAATTGATTATCACATTTAAGATTAGCAGATCCTACATCAAGGGGAGCATTGCGTTATAAATGAAAAATATAAAACGTAAACAATTGTGATAGAGACACTAATTCATGCACAGTCAGCGTTAAAATACAGTACTGTAGTCAGAGACCTTAATGCAGAGAGCAAATCACACGAGCGTGTTGGAACAGACCACAAAAACAAACGCTTAACAGATCATAATCATACTATAGTTGTTAATCTGCTAAATGAGTTATCACGAAACGTGTTAACACAAAGCAAAAGTACACAGTAACAGTACAAAACAGCTTGAATAATTCAGATATTAGCTAACTCATGGACTGCACACCACGAGGAGAGCTGAGGGATGTTCTACGAAGGACTAGTTGATTTAAAAATGGCGGGACAAGTTCGTACCTGAATTTAAAGGTTTGGCTTGTTAGAGGCAATGGGGAGGGGGAGGGGGAGGACACTCACAAAGGAGGCGGTGGCAAGGGGTAATAAATTCCTTTGGTATTGGACCTTTGAAAGGTTACTAGGGTGGAGAATTCCAATTGATGGAGAAAGGATCCACAGAGTGGGAGTCTGCTGAGAAGTAATCAGTAATACAGAGAGACTGAGCACTTCCAATGCCTTAAGTAGGTAGGTAACACTATCTAAGTAAACTTTAGTTAGCTAAAAATGCAAGGGATGTTTTTCTGTCTAGTGTCTAGAGGAGTAGGGCAAAGGAATCGTTTGAATGCAAAGCTTAGGTGGGGGCTTAAAGTAAAGTGGGTCAGCTTCCTATAAGTATGCCTTTCAGCCTGGTGTCTGAAAGGTAATACCTTTTTATTTCCTTGGGGAGCTAGCTTGGTATGTATGCTAGAGTTAGTGATTCTAGAGAGTAAAGAGTTAGTGATTCTTGGACTAGGTGTTATGCAGTGGGGCTGGGAGAGCTTTAGAAAGTCAGAAACAGTGTTCTCATGGCCTGTGTTTTGCTGCCATCTAGTGGTAAAGAGGGGAACCACAACAGTTTGCTTACTTAGGACAATAATTATAAGGGGAGGAAAAGCCTCGGGGTAGGTCCACGGGTGTGCTAGCCCTTACAATTAATTTAAAAAGGCACTCACACTTGATGAGTTCAGTACAGGCCCCTACTACACAGTAGTTAACACCTTGACTGCGATGCTGGTGAGAGGCACTTTTAAGCAGTCCAGAATTTGGTGTTGACTCGGGAGTTCTTTCTGTTAATAGGGTACTTTAGGAAGGTAGATAGGAGATGGATGAGACAGCCTGTGTCTTAGCACAGGGCTTCCAGGCTGAAAGAGAGACAGAGAGAAAACAGTATAATGTCAGCTTGTTAAGGTTTTAGCAAGACTAAAGAAAATATCGGAGGGGTGGAGTGCAAGTAAGGAGCTGAGCAACTATGGAAACAATACAGTAGTAACTCAAACTAAACAATTAAGGGCTCACATTCATATTCTATGTTCCACATTAAACCATGAAACTCCCATTAGACTACTTTTAGAGATCTAGTTTGTATGAGAACATAAAACAAACATATGGCGCAAAACTAGAATAGAAAGCAGCATTAGCAATTAAATCAGCGCAGTTTATATACAATCTAGAATGGCTTAGCCTGTATATTAATTTAGTAGCTCCCTGATTAATTCCCTTAGAATGGTATAATAAAACTTGTATAACTGAGTTATTCCCTATGAATTCCCTATGAGTGGTCTAACATTATAAGAGGATTTAGCACATGTATTTGAAGTACAGCCTTACAATAACAGCATTATTGTCTTGGCAGGAACTTGGTAGAGACCTGCAGGGTGGACAGAGTTCATTTATATACAAACTGCTAGTTATCAGGCTATTTAGGGCTAGAAAAACAGTCAAAATACATACAGCAGAGCTATTTTGGGCTAGTAAAGCAGTCATTGTTAGCATCAACTCCAAGTAGACATTTGGAGCGAACTGTGTGTAATTAGGCTATTTAGGGCTAGATAAGCAGTCAAAGCTTTAGTTGAGCAATTTAAGGTTGGACAAGCAGTAATGTGATAGCGACTGCTCCGTAATGAGATATGGAGCTAACCTCTTGTACTTAGATTATTTATGGCTAGAACAGCAGTCAAAATGCATATAAAGTGTGTTATTTAGGGCTAGAGAAACAGTCCAGTGTTAGCGGCAACTCCGTGTTAACATACAGAGCTAACTGCTTGCAATTAGGTTATATAGGGCTAGAGAAGCAGTAACAATGCTTGTAAAAGAGTTAATTAGGGCTATAAAAGCAGTCCAATGTGTACGGCAGTTCCATGTAGGTATACAGACCACCCCGCATACAATTAGGTAGTTTATGGCTAGTAGAGTAGTCTATATGCTTGCGATTGAGCTAATTAGGGCTAGATGAGCAGTCCAGTGTTAGCGGCAACTCCGTGTAAACCTTCGGAGCTGACTCAGTTAGTTAATATAACAGTTGCATGCAATTTAGGTTATTTGGGGCTTGAAAAGACACTCGAATACAAAGCACAGGTATACACTTAAGCCGTACCTTACTGTTGGTGTGCAAGGACGCCAGAAGCTCTGTGCTGATTTATTTAATGCCTAAATGCTGTTTCAGTCTATAGATCTTTAAGTATCCAAACAATTGATTATCACATTTAAGATTAGCAGATCCTACATCAAGGGGAGCATTGCGTTATAAATGAAAAATATAAAACGTAAACAATTGTGATAGAGACACTAATTCATGCACAGTCAGTGATTGAAACACAGTACTGTAGTCAGTGACCTTAATGCAGAGAGCAAATCACATGAGCGTGTTGGAACAGACCACAAAAACAAACGCTTAACAGAGCATAATCATACTATAGTTGTTAATCTGCTAACTGAGTTATCAAGAAAACATGTTAATACTAAGCAAGAGTACACAATATAAGTACAAAACAGCTGAGTAATACAGATCTTAACTAACTTATGGACTGCACACCACGCGGAGGACTGAGGGGATGTTCTACGAAGGACTAGTTGATTTAAAAATGGCACCACAAGTCCTTACCTGTATTTAAAGGTTTGGCTTGTTGGAAGCAAGGGGGAGGGGGTGGACAATCACAAAGGAGGCGGGGCAGGGGGTAATAAGTTCCTTTGTTATTGGACCTTTGAAAGGTTACTAGGGTGGAGAATTCCAATTGATGGAGAAAGGATCCACAGAGTGGGAGTCTGCTGAGAAGTAATCAGTAATACAGAGAGACTGAGCACTTCCAATGCCTTAAGTAGGTAGGTAACACTATCTAAGTAAACTTTAGTTAGCCGAAAATGCAAGGGATGTTTTTCTGTCTAGTGTCTAGAGGAGTAGGGCAAAGGAATCGTTTGAATGCAAAGCTTAGGTAGGGGATTAAAGTAAAGTGGGTCATCTTCCTATAAGTATGCCTTTCAGTCTGGTGTCTGAAAGGTAATACCTTCGTATTAATTTCCTTGGGGAGCTAGCTTGGTATGTATGCAAGAGTTAGTGATTATTGGACTACGTGTTATGCAGTGGGGCTGGGGGAGCTTTAGAAAGTCAGAAACAGTGTTCTCATGGCCTGTGTTTTGCTGTCATCTAGTGGTAAAGAGGGGAACCACAACAGTTTGCTTACTTAGGACAATAATTATAAGGGGAGGAAAAGCCTCAGGGTAGGTCCACGGGTGTGCTAGCCCTTACAATTAGTTTAAAAAGGCACTCACTCTTGATGAGTTCAGTGCAGGCCTCTACTACACAGTAGTTTATTCCTTGACTGCGATGCTGGTGAGAGGCACTTTTAAGCAGTCCAGAATTTGGTGTTGACTCGGGAGTTCTTTCTGTTAATAGGGTACTTTAGGAAGGTAGATAGGAGATGGATGAGAGGCCGTGTCTTAACACAGGGCTTCCAGGTCTTGATGAGTTCAGTACAGGCCCCTACTACACAGTAGTTAACGCCTTGACTGCTTTGCTGGTGAGAGGCACTTTTAAGCAGTCCAGAATTTGGTGTTGACTTGGGAGTTCTTTCTGTTAATAGGGTACTTTAAGAAGGTAGATAGGAGATGGATGAGACAGCCCATGTCTTAGCACAGGGTTTCAGGTCTTGATGAGCTCAGTACAGGCCCCTAATACACAGTAGTTAACTCCTTGACTGCGATGCTGGTGAGAGGCACTTTTAAGCAGTCCAGAATTTGGTGTTGACTCGGCAGTTCTTTCTGTTAATAGGGTACTTTAGGAAGGTAGATAGGAGATGGATGAGACAACCCGTGTCTTAGCACAGGGCTTCCAGGGGACTGCGCACCACGTGGAGGACCAAGGGTATGTTCTACGAAGGACTAGTTGATTTAACCTCATACTTGGCAGCTGTGTGTGTGAATCTGTGTGTCTCTGACTGAGTAGAGAACAATGTCTTTTAGGGTACTCACACTCCTTAGAATTCAAATACTCATCTTTGGAAAGGCTGCCGATGTCACCCACCTAAAAATACACCTCTGGGAAGGTTGTAGCTCAGTAATCTCTGTAGCATGTCCTGTAACTGCTTACTGCTGTAGTGTGATTTAGAAGTGTGGTAGGGTCCCATCTCCACCCCTGACATTTCTGGATGTTTTGCGTGTGTTTCAATGTCTGTGTATGGAGCAATGCATTATAGGCTACTCACTTGCAGTACATTTCAAATGCCCTACTTTGGCAATCCTGCTGATGTCATTCATTGTGAAATACAACTTTGAAGAGAATACTTTTTAGTGAACCCTGTGGTGCGACCTATAACTGCTCCATGCTGTAGTGTGATATAGGCCTTGGTCAGGGGTTTGATACCTACACTTGTTAGCTGTGGATGTTTTGTGTGTGTCTCACTGTCTGTGTAGGGAACAATGCATTTTAAGCTAGTCACTTGCAGTACAGTTGAAATGTCCACTTTGGTAATCCTGCTGATGTCATTCATTGTGAAATACACCTTTGGGGAAGGATTTCTCTAGTAATCCCTGTGGTGGTGTGTCCTATAACAGCTCCATGCTGTAGGGTGATATAGACTTCAATCAGGAGTTTTATACCCACACATGTCAGTTGTGGATGTTTTGTGTGTGTCTCACTGTCTGTATAGGGAGCAATGCATTTTAGGCTAGTCACTCGCAATACAGTTGAAATGCCCTACTTTGGTAAGCTTGCTGATGTCATTCATTGTGAAATACACCTTTGGACCTTTGGGGAAAAAGTGCTCCAGTAACACCTGTGGGGCATACTATAACTGCGTAGTGCTGTAATGTAGTAAACTAGTTAGAGAGGGGCTCTACTCCCAGACATGACAGGTGTGTGTGACGCGTATCCTGTGTAGAAGTGTGGGCAATGTGCAGGGGGTTTTGCTCATTTCTTTTATGGTGGCCCTACTATATATCACAATGTCAACCATACAGGTGACATCAGAGAATGCTGTTAACATGCTATAAATGTAGGTGCACGGTAAACCTGCTGCCCATTACCAGTTCCTGCCACAGGTGGGCAAGACTGGCACATCTGATGATAATCTGCATTCACAGCATGGACCAGACACCCCAGGTACAGTTGCACATGTCACTGTACATGCATGTGGGAGGTGTGCACATCCCAGACACCATCCATGTCATGGAGTAAGGAACATATACATGGCAATTGATGCACAGCATTGGCCACACACAATAGTCATCCAGGTGACTGGATGGTGAATGCAATACCCACCTGTGTGGCAAAAGCAGAAACTACAGGCCTGAGACACAATGCAGATCATTGTCATGTGGCCTGATGCCAAGGTATACTCATTGCCTACCCTTGTACAGCCTGCTGGCACAGTTGAGCACCACACACCCGTGCAGACATGCACACATGCATGTCAGAACTGGCACTCTGTGTATTCGTGTGTGTGTTGTATGGTGCGTATGACCACATCCACACTCACTACAACCCCTCCAGGGCATGCTGAAGCCTGCTGTCTGATGTCCGACACCTCCTCATACTCTTTGCCCATACAACCTCCATATGACCTGTGTGGTGCATGTAATACCTGCACATGGATGTGTTGTGGCAATCCCACTAGTGATGAGTTGCACTCTTGGCCCTGCCAAGTGTGTCAATGTGTGTGTGTCCCTGTGTGAGTGAGTCTGTGTTGACACTGGCACCTGTTCATGCAGACAGGCACATGTACGTCACCTACCGTATATCTACCGTATCCCTGTTACAGATGTCACTCACCATAACATATATGTTCTGAGTGCTCCACAGTAGATAACCCATGTGGTGCATCCAATAACTGCATTGAGCTGTGATAGCACTACATAGCTGTTGAGGGTGTGATACCCTGTACTGGTAGTGGGTGTAACACAAACATGTTTCAGTTTTACTCTTCAACCCCTCCCTGACGTATTTTCCTCTGTCTGCCTCCCCCACTCCCTCTCTGGTAGATGTGGAGACCCACACCTGCTTTGCTTAGGCAGCAGCATGTGTATTTTAAGTGATGCTCCTAATCAGTTGGTGGTCTCTGCATGAATTGTAGCCCTCCCCTAGCTGATTGCAGGTGGAACAGCTGTGGTAACATTCCCATAGCCAATTGCATGGAAATGCACTCCAATACCTAGGAACATCATGATGGTGCTGGCCCTTTTCAGTGACTGTGAGCTGGAACTAGATCTGTTGTTTTGCAAACAGCATCTCAGATGGAATGCAGATTTACCTTCAACAACATTCACTGTGGAAAGAGAGCAACAAGCAGGAGGGGGATGTGCCTGATCTGACTACAGACTATAAGTACTGCTATACTGCATTTGGAGTAATGTTGGTTTAACAGTGTTGGTCTGGATATGCCGGTCGTACATGTCACAAAACCTGCCATGACAGTTCCATGTGTATGAGGGATCCACATCTGCAGGGTTATCTGCAGACTGGGCAGTGTTGTACCTTTGGTGTCATGTGTTAGCCATGGTGCATTTATCTGTGGAATGCAGAAGGTAGTGTGAGGATTGCAGTCTGTAGATGGTGAAGGCTGTGACAGTTACTGACTTCATATCCCTCATAGGACATATGTTGCAACAAACCCCTTTACAATGGTAAATTTATGAGGTTATCACAGCAACATGTCTATATTGGCCCTGTGTATGTACTGTCAGCCACACCTCTATTAAGGAAACACGCTAGAAGGCAGATAAAAGCCTGCGGTGATAGAATATAATGTGATGTGTAAGCTGAAAACCTACAACAACAAATCTAAAACGATGTAATCTTCCAAGCAGCCTGTAAAGTTAACAGTTTAAACAGCATAAACTCCAAGAAGCCGGTAATAGCGTAAAAAGATTTAATTTCCGCTTTCGTCACGCCTTCATCAGAATACAAAAAATACTACTACTACAACACTTTAAATAGCCATTCCAATCAATCAATTAACTCTAATTAAAAACATTAAATGCAAGTCACTAAAATGACATTTATAAAAAGTAAGTCTTTAAATCAATACTTGAACCTTTGTCAATGTTTAATTTACGATCTTTTAAAAAGCATTTCACATTGATGCTTTCATTTAAGCCTGAATGAATATCGGACTTTAATCTAATTTGCCACATACATTCTCTTTGCTCAATGTAATTTTTAAAATCTCCCGCTCTTTTGTCTGAAATACATTTTTCTAAAATAGAAAATAAAACTTGTTGAAACTAGGACATATTATGGAATGCTTATATAAAGCATTATTACTATCTTTAGCCTTAATGGCGTATAGATGTTCTTTAATCCTAGTGGCTAAAGACCTAGTCGTCATGCCCACATAAAATGCTGGGCAAGACGAACAAATACTAACATAAACTACACCTATGGTATTACAATCCATGAAGTCAGAGACTTCTATAATTTTGTCAGAACTAGCAATGTCAATAAAAGGTCCTTCTGAAATGTACCTACAAATTTTACAATTAAAACACCGAAACATTCCATTTTTTCTACCTACAGAAACAAGTTCTTTGTTGTGATGATGTTCAAAAATATTTTTTAAAGTATTTGTTTTGCGTAATGTAAAATGTGGCTGGTTACCTACTATACCAAAAATCTCTCTGTTCCCTTGTAGCACTTTCCAGTTAGTTTGTATAACTTTCTTTATTTTATTACTGTCTAAACTCATGTCCAAGGAACAAATAATGCTTTTGTTGTTGTCTTCTAATCTATTGATTTCATTAAAAACAATTTTCTCATCATGTAAAATGGCAATAAATTGATTAAATCGTTTATTAAACACTTCAAAGGCTGTATCAATTAAAATATGTTTTTTATATCCACGTTGAATGAATAAATCAATAATAAATTTTAACTCAGATATTAATACATCTTCTTTTGTGGTCATACGACAGGCACGGATAAATTGCCCTCTTGGAATATTTTTCTTAATGTATCCAGGATGCGCACTATTGTTATGTAAATATCCATTCGTAAAAGTTGCTTTTCTATAAATTTTACTATGAAATGCCTGCTCATCATTGTCCCACCAAACATGTACATCCAAAAAGTTGGTTGCTGTGCCAACATCACCTAACGTGAATTTTATGTAGCTAGATAGAGAATTAGCTAAATTAATAAATGTACGTACAGTATCAGTGTTACCATCTATGATGAACAATAAATCGTCAATAAATCTGCAATAGAAAAGAACATTGAATTTCTCTTTCAAAATTTTAAAACAATCCAGTTCCCACCATGCCATAACAATATTAGCAAAGGCTGGGGCTGCAGAAGACCCCATGGCTACACCACGTTTCTGTCTGTAATAATTTTGTTCAAACATAAAAAAATTATTTTCTAAAATGATCTCCATTAATCTGCACAAAACTATAATAATGGAATTAGAAAATAACTTCTTATTAGTAAGATAATTACGTAATGCCTCTACTCCTTCAGCATGAGGAATGCAGGAATATAAACTCACTACATCCATGGTGAATATAATGTGTTTGGACAGCATGGGAATTACAACGAATTCTAATCGTGGTAACCACACTAATTGTGCAGGACTGCTAAATCGTAGTGATAATCCTTTCAACACATGCAAAGGATTTGTACCTATTAACAACGACAACTTGGTGAGTTCTAAACGAGATTTATTACTTAAACTTTTAAAAAGATATAAATCTCTAGATTTAGAAAATTGTTACTTCTTGAAGTGTATTGAAATGGGGATAGTCCCCAAAGGTCTACGCTTCTTCAAATGCCCAAATGGCATTACTATTGGGCATCCCATGTTTGACTGTTTGGTTTCTTTTTTTAATGAAGCAGGACTTCGTTTTCTACAACTACTTATTGACAACAACGTAGAAAAGATGTCCTTAATCATTAATGACATTAAAGAACTTGAGTTATTTTTAAAGGAACATGTGCATGACGACGATATGAATGCGTTATATAGTTTTTTCTCAAAAGAGCTTGGTGAACATTCCAAATTGGTTACAAACAGAAAGCATTCAAAAATGGAAAGAGACATAGCATGTTATCAAAATCGAACGGCTTATAGTCATTTTGCTCCTAATTTTAGGAATCGTGAAGGTTTTCCACATGGGCAATCTGTCCATAATACACATCGAGCTGGGGCTAACAAAATTGTTCAGCCAAATCATTCAGCAGCTTTACCAAAGAAAACTGGTTTGGGAACAATTTCAGGATCCGATTTTAGCAAAAATTCCGGTAATTACAGCACTGAATTTCCGCCATTAGCCGCTACCAGTGCCTCTTGTTTAAGTATGTTGAGAGATGACCCTCAGGAGAGACAAACCACCAACAATGACAAGTTAAATTCCACTACCAGGAACTTGTTTAATGCTCCCATTACCAATACAACCAGTAGCATATCTAATGATATTGTTGAACCATTTGTAAGCCAAAAGAACAGAAAGAAAGGTGTTGAAATGGAGAACCAGAAGAGTTCTATCTTGACAAGAAGCCGTACTTTTTTGGGTTCGAATTCGTCGGGGGACGAATGTTAAATAATAACAACAACTCTGATAATTTTAACATCATTAATTTATCTGGACATTCTTTCGACAAATTTGAGTTGAAAATTCTTAGTTATGGTCTGAATTTTATTCCTAATAAAAGGGCAGATTTTAGTAAAACTATAGTTGTTTTAAAAAAATACACAAGAAAAATTAATCTGTCGTTCTTAATGCATGATATTCCTGAGAATAAATGTTGTTTTACTAAACCTTCTTCCTACACTCCTAGTCTCCATCATACTATCAAGATCTTTGAGGAGATATGCATTAAGGATATTGAGTGTTTATTTAAGTCCAACATTCATTTTACAGATAATTTAAATAAATATGAAAGGAAGGCATTGGTTAATTTAAAGTCACTTTCAGGCAAACTAAGATTTATGAAAAGTGATAAGGGGTCCAACATAGTTATCATGAGAAAGGACCAGTATGGTTCGGCTATGCTAAAATTATTAAATAATACTGAAGAGTATGAATTGGTCCCCTATTATACTATATTAAATAAGTTTAAAATGGTACATGCACATTTATATGATGCATTAATGTCCAGCGAAATTAATTTTAAATTATACAATTTTTGCCTCATTGAGAAACCAAAAATAGGAGTTATTTTTGGTGTGCCTAAGACGCACAAAAACATCCTAGATCCACCGCTTCGTTTGATCGTGTCATCTCCACATTCAGTAACGGAGGGTATTTCCCTTGTTATTGATGCATTATTGGGACCGGTGATTTATGAAAATACATCGTATATAAAAGATTCCTGGCATTTTTTGGAAAAATTAAAAATTTTCACTAAAAGAAAAAGTGATAGTATTTTTGATCCATCCAAACACATTATATTCACCATGGATGTAGTGAGTTTATATTCCTGCATTCCTCATGCTGAAGGAGTAGAGGCATTACGTAATTATCTTACTAATAAGAAGTTATTTTCTAATTCCATTATTATAGTTTTGTGCAGATTAATGGAGATCATTTTAGAAAATAATTTTTTTATGTTTGAACAAAATTATTACAGACAGAAACGTGGTGTAGCCATGGGGTCTTCTGCAGCCCCAGCCTTTGCTAATATTGTTATGGCATGGTGGGAACTGGATTGTTTTAAATTTTTGAAAGAGAAATTCAATGTTCTTTTCTATTGCAGATTTATTGACGATTTATTGTTCATCATAGATGGTAACACTGATACTGTACGTACATTTATTAATTTAGCTAATTCTCTATCTAGCTACATAAAATTCACGTTAGGTGATGTTGGCACAGCAACCAACTTTTGGATGTACATGTTTGGTGGGACAATGATGAGCAGGCATTTCATAGTAAAATTTATAGAAAAGCAACTTTTACGAATGGATATTTACATAACAATAGTGCGCATCCTGGATACATTAAGAAAAATATTCCAAGAGGGCAATTTATCCGTGCCTGTCATGACCACAAAGAAGATGTATTAATATCTGAGTTAAAATTTATTATTGATTTATTCATTCAACGTGGATATAAAAAACATATTTTAATTGATACAGCCTTTGAAGTGTTTAATAAACGATTTAATCAATTTATTGCCATTTTACATGATGAGAAAATTGTTATTAATGAAATCAATAGATTAGAAGACAACAACAAAAGCATTATTTGTTCCTTGGACATGAGTTTAGACAGTAATAAAATAAAGAAAGTTATACAAACTAACTGGAAAGTGCTACAAGGGAACAGAGAGATTTTTGGTATAGTAGGTAACCAGCCACATTTTACATTACATAAAACAAATACTTTAAAAAATATTTTTGAACATCATCACAACAAAGAACTTGTTTCTGTAGGTAGAAAAAATGGAATGTTTCGGTGTTTTAATTGTAAAATTTGTAGGTACATTTCAGAAGGACCTTTTATTGACATTGCTAGTTCTGACAAAATTATAGAAGTCTCTGACTTCATGGATTGTAATACCATAGGTGTAGTTTATGTTAGTATTTGTTCGTCTTGCCCAGCATTTTATGTGGGCATGACGACTAGGTCTTTAGCCACTAGGATTAAAGAACATCTATACGCCATTAAGGCTAAAGATAGTAATAATGCTTTATATAAGCATTCCATAATATGTCCTAGTTTCAACAAGTTTTTATTTTCTATTTTAGAAAAATGTATTTCAGACAAAAGAGCGGGAGATTTTAAAAATTACATTGAGCAAAGAGAATGTATGTGGCAAATTAGATTAAAGTCCGATATTCATCCAGGCTTAAATGAAAGCATCAATGTGAAATGCTTTTTAAAAGATCGTAAATTAAACATTGACAAAGGTTCAAGTATTGATTTAAAGACTTACTTTTTATAAATGTCATTTTAGTGACTTGCATTTAATGTTTTTAATTAGAGTTAATTGATTGATTGGAATGGCTATTTAAAGTGTTGTAGTAGTAGTATTTTTTGTATTCTGATGAAGGCGTGACGAAAGCGGAAATTAAATCTTTTTACGCTATTACCGGCTTCTTGGAGTTTATGCTGTTTAAACTGTTGCCTTTACAGGCTGCTTGGAAGATTACATCGTTTTAGATTTGTTGTTGTAGGTTTTCAGCTTACACATCACATTATATTCTATCACCGCAGGCTTTTATCTGCCTTCTAGCGTGTTTCCTTGTGCTTTTTGGGCGTTTTTGTGCTTTCACACCTCTATTAAACTTTGTACATATGTCATGCATGAAGTGGTGCATATGTGCTGTAATCCATAAATAGTGTCATCATATCTGATAACAAGCCAGTGATATTTCAGATTGCTACACGTTGTATACAGTAGGGGTTATATTTCATGACATAATCTGGACATTCTGTGGATGATTGTACAGTACTAAGGTCTGTGTAGTGATGGTGAATGTCGGCAGTGTGTGCATTGTTAATATGTACTTTAGCCTGTGTACAGACTGTGGTAGATGTCATTGTTCTAGCTCCTCTTCTATCTGATATTACATGCTGCCCCACTGTATGGTGCCATTTTGCCGTACATGTTTGTAGGGCCATACACACACATGTCCCATACCACAGATAGCCATCAGACCAAACTGTGTAGCAGCCCAGTATATGTAGGGTCATTCTGTGAGTGACACATATGAGGATGGCGTAGAACAGATAGTCCATATACTGTAATATGATGCTAGCTTACCATATGTGGCTGTGGCTGTGTTCACATTGGTTGTGGTTATACACTGTCACACAGGTGTATCTTACCCTGTGCTGTGACGTGGCTGTTGAGCCTGCTATATATGCAGATACATGTGCATTCCCCCCATATGAGATGTAGGCCAGGGTTGAGCCAGTCTGCCTGAAGCCTGCACAGTGCATTGTTACATGCCTAGCAGCTTAGTGTACTTACCCAGTGAGATGTTATGTGCATATACTTGCCAAATGTACTGCTGCCAGGCCTCCCTTAAAAGTCATGTATGTCAGACAGAGCAGTGGGTTGCTGTACAGATGTATGTCAATATCTAGTGGGTAGTATGCGTCCATGGCACCCCTGTACCAACAGTCATTATGTGTCAGGCCAGACAGGAGTGTGTGAAACCAAAACCTATGGTGGCAAATGTATACAAGTTGTTATGTGTTATACCCATCTACATGGCTGTCTACATCCATATTGTCAGGCCTAGTACACATGTTGTGCACTAAGGGATTATGTGTATACCTCTGGACTGTACAGAGGGTGTGTCCGAAGATCCACATATATTGGCCAATATCTCTGCTGCACTCCACAGGGGAACTACATGCTAGCAGCGGTACTTTACAGTGATTTCCTTAGGATGTCTGTCAGTAGCCAATGGCACACATATTATAAGCAGATGTCACCTTCCACACACATCATGTCTGTGAAGACAATCCCAATGACAGTAGCAATAGTCTAGTAATATACCTGCTATACATACCTGACATCCCCTTGCACTATGGCTTTGGGACTATAGGGGCTGAGGTAGGGCTACACTCCATGTCCAGGACATATGGTGGAAATATATGTACATATACTTATCTAGACAGCCATATATATATAATTACATGTGTACTACTTCCAATTACCACTGTCATGGCAACCACCCACTATAAATCCCTGCAGCATGTGAGCGTGGTCCCTTTACATTTCCTGTGTGATGGACATCCTTCCTGTGTGTGGGCATCAGTGTTACAGACAGCAGGTAGCAATACCTCTCACAGAAGAACCTGCATACTCAGAGCGGCCACATATCTGTAGGAGGATCAGGAACTACGGACAGACTGTGAGTAGAGTTGTGTTATGTTTTGCATAGTACTGGTGTTACAGGGTGTGTGTGTACATACTAGTGTACCTTGGAATTCAGTCTGTCTGCATAGCTCTCTACTGTGGGCCTATCCTCTTGCTGGACAGAGGTATGTCTATCATGTGTTATCCGTCCACCATACAGGTCCTGTGTCAGATATTACACTGGCAGTGTGTGTGTTGCATGCTATCCATACATGGCTACATCCATTTCTGTTGCTAACCTCAATTCTCTGACTAAGGGTATGTTGCAGACTAACCTGTAACACCAGCACCTTGCTTAGTGTATGGCAACAGTATTCCACATATGTGCCCATGTTCCAGCCTCTGTCCTCCATCTACATACCAAGCTTTGCACATATGTCATGCTGTTGGGGGTTGTTCTGTAGTGGGCTGTGCGTATGTCACACTGCCATTAGTCCACTGCTGTTGTATCCCCCACACATACAGTGGGGCTGGGGCCATATATGTGTGGACGTCACCCACACAATACAGGTGTGCCCTTATGCACTACAGAGGCCACTGTATGTAACAGTGGTATATGGGCCTGTATTATTGAGTCTAGGTGGGGAGCACCATAAATGACCTAAGCTGTTACAAAATGTGGGGGTATCAGGGGTGAGCTGCCACAAGTTATATGGATGTACAGTACCTATACTTCACCTATATTGACATTATTCACATGACTTGGGGTGCTGCAAGCTTACAGACTGTTCTGTTTGTTGGTGTGCTTGTGATGGTGCCAGGTTTGCCTTGTTATGTACCAGTTACAACCCATTTGATGACAAAACGTCTTTACCTCCTACTGAATTTGTGCAGAGTGTGGATAGAGGCTGCTGAACTACACACCTGCAGTACATACTGTTGATTGTTTGGTATCCTCTGGCCCAGTCTGTCTTCACTATTGTACAATTTGAAGGGCTTGGCCTGGACAGCAACAGTTGTGAACCTTTCCAGACTACTGTATTAGTGTAACTGTTTCACAGTTGCAGTATTCTGTTTATATGGTTGTCAGTATCTAAACAGCTATATGGCATGGTATATATAACTGTTATAGTACACAGTTAAAGGATTTCCATTTCTGCAAACCTGTCTGTGGTGTTTTTCCTATAACCTTTCTATGGGTATATGTTGTAGGCAACGATTGACATTGGTGTGGGTGGCCCATACAGTGTCCAGTTGTTCAGGTGTTTACTGTAGGCATAGTGGCTGTTCCATATTGTGTGCACTTCCTACATATGTATCTTACTGTACATATATCTGCATGTGTATGTGTAGTCACATGTATATATATATATATATATATATATATATATATATATATATATATATATATATATATATATATATATATATATGTGTGTGTGTGTAGATCTGTATCTGCATATCTGTGTCTGTCTATCTGTATCCTGGGGATGTTGATGGCTTCCACATATTACATGTCTTATGGGAGGCAGACTGTACTTGGTAGTGTATTCCAGGGTGCATGTGGTGGGGTGTGGAAGGGATGCCTATCTGTACAGGATGTATAGTGTGTGGGGCCTCTCAACCCCATTAACGGTGCATGTGGACATATGTGTATTTGTTAATCTGCCATTGCTATCTACAGATGTATGGCCATATATACCTGGCTGGTAAGGGAGTTGTTTGCATCCTTGGATTATCTGTTTTTCTTCAGCAGTGTCTACCTTCTGTTGTATACTTTGTTAATGGCAGGAGACCACCAGACTGACTTGCTTATTTGGGAGGAGAGCGTCATGGTTCTATGTGGGATGTCAGGAATCATGCACAAGTGGATGTACTCATACAGTGCCTTAATGCAGGATTCATCAGTTGAACTGTCAGCTCCTGTCTCCATGGGTGTCACAAACATTGTCACTTCTGCTTTAAGTAGCATGAAGTTGACTTTGGAGAGGTCTTTTACGGACAACTGTATATACATTCCTTTCACATGTTCAGTTTGATTAGCCTATGGTGGGATTACTTTGGTGAAACCTCAGTAGCTAACCACTAAGCCATCACAGCAGTAGATGAAACTGTGACTGTAGTATACAGGGTCTGGGGTTCATGATCTGCAAAGGCAGGTTATTTTTGTTCTGGCCAGAACAGTGGTTAATGCATACAGACTGCTTGTTTGTCTTTCAGCTTTTCCCGGTTAGGGATTGCCACAGCAGAACTCCAGTCCGCTAATGATTCGCAGTAGATTTTTACGGTGCCAAGTTGCCAGCTCGATGCCCAACCTTCAACGAAGGCACACCCATTCACGCATGTCTTTCGGAACGCCACTTGACCGTGGGGAGGACATGCATAGTCCACACAGATGGCACTCCCTGCACTCCAGCCAAGAATCGAATGGGAGAATCTCTTGCTGTGAGGCAACAATGTTACCACTGCACAACCGCGGATCCCTACTTAGGGCAATTTAGGTTAGTCACACTCAATACAATTCAAATATCCTACTTTGGCAATCCTGCTGATGTCAATCACTGTGAAGTACACCTTTGGGGAAAGAGTGCTTCAGCAATCTCTGTGGTGCGTGCTCTAACAGCATAATGCTGTAGTATGATATAGAACTCTGGTAGAGGTTCTATTCTCACACATGGGAGTTGTGGATGCTTTTGTGTCTGTTCCTATGCATGTGTAGGGAGCAATGCATGTTTGGCTAGTCACACTCACTATAACTCATTTGCCCTACTTTGGCAATCCTGCTGATGTCACTCATTGTGAAATAAACCTTTGGGGAAAGAGTACTCCAGTAAACTCCATGGTGCATTCTATAATTGCATAGTGCTGTAGTATAATAACTAATTAGGTATGAGTTTTAATCCCAGGTGTGTGTATGTCTTAATGTGTTGATGTTTGTCATTCATGTCCTATGTGGAGGTGGTTGTGAGTGTGTAACAACTGGACCCAAAGTTGAGTGGGTTTTGCAAATTTCTTATATGGTGCCCCTAGTATGTATCACAATATCCACCATGCAGGGATGACAGATGTGCTATCAGTACATAGTCAGTCAGGGGTTCACTACCCTGGACTGGTAGGTGTGTGACACAAACATGCTTACCTTTTACTCTCCCAACCCACCCTGACTTATCTTTGACTCTGTCTGCCTCTCTCACACCCTCTCTGGTAGATGTGGAGACTTATACCTGCTTTGCTTAGGCAGTGGCATGAGTATTGTCAGTGATGCTCATGATCAGCTGATGACCTCTGCATGAATTACAGCCCTCTTCTACCTAATTGCATGTGGAACAGCTGTGTTAACATAGCCAGTTGCATGGAAACACACTCCAATTTCTAGGAACATCATGTTCGTGTTGGGCCATTTCATTCACTGTGAGCAGGAACTAGATCCGTTGTTTGGCAAACAGCATCACAGATGGATTGGGGACTTACCTCTGACAATATACACTGTGGAAACAGGCCAACACACAGGAGGAGGAGGATGTGCCTGTCTTGACTACAGACTGTAAGTACTGCTATACTGCAGTTGGGGTAATATTGGTTTAACAGGGTGTGTGTGGATATGGCTGTCCTACATATTTTAATACTTATCATGTCAGTGCTATGTTTATGGGGAATCCCCATCTGTAGGGTCATCTGCAGACTGGGCAGTGTGCAGTGCCTTGTGTTCCTTGTGTTACCCACAGAGCATCTATCTCTCAACTGCAGAAGGTAGTGTGAGGATTGCAGCCAGTAGATGGTGACAACCGGGAGAGTTACTGACGTCACATCCCTCAGAGGACATATGGTGCAACAAACCCTGTTACAGCAGTAAATGTATGAGGTTATCACAGTGACATGTCAATACTGGCCCTGTGTTTGTGCCTCCGGCCACATCTCTGTCAACCTTTGTACAGATGTCATGCAGTAGGGGATGCATATGTTCTGTACACCATATTCATTGACAACATATCTGATAACAAGCCAGTGAGATATTAGACTGCTGCACATGTTATGTATAGTAGAGGTTATATTTGAGGACATAGCCTGGGCATTCTGTGGTTGTGTGTACAGTACTGAGGTATGTGTAAGT
The DNA here is from genome assembly GCF_019279795.1 of Protopterus annectens. NCBI lineage: Eukaryota > Metazoa > Chordata > Ceratodontiformes > Protopteridae > Protopterus > Protopterus annectens. The sequence continues at coordinate 1,337,637,513 of NC_056735.1, forward strand.
CTGGCAATTGTCGACTGTGTGTATAGTGAATATGTACCTTGGCCTGTGTAGAGACTGTGGTAGATGTCATTGTTCTTGGTCCTGTTCTATCTGATGTTACATGCTGTATGTCACCCTATTAACTTACATGTTTGTAGGGCGAATACACACATGTCCCATACCACAGACAGACATCGGACCACACTATGTAGAGGCCCAATAAATGTAGGGTTGTTGTGTGAGTGGCTCATATGAGGATGGTGTAGATCAGATAGTCCATATACTGTAATAGTACGCTAGATTACAATATGTGGTTGTGGCTGTGTTCACATTGGTTGTGGTTATGCACTTTCACACAGGTGTCTGTTACTCTGTGATGTGACATGCTTGTAGAGCATGCTATCTATGCAGGCACATGTGTATTCCCACATAGGAGATGTAGTCCAGTGTTCAGTCAGTCTGCCTGTAGCCTGCATTGTGCTTTGTTACATGCCTAGCAGCTTACTGTACTTATCCTGTGAGATGTCATGTCCAGATACTTGCCAGGTGTACTTCTGCTGGGCCACCATAACAGTCATGTATGTCAGACAAAGCAGTGAGATGCTGTTCAGATATATGTCACTAACTAGTGGGTAGTATGTGGCCATAACACCTCTGTACCAGTGGTTATTATGTGTCAGAACAGACAGGGGTGTATGAATGCATAACCTATGGGGGAAAATGTATACCAGTATGTACGTGTTATACCCATCTACATAGCTGTTAACATCCACATTGACAGGCGTGGTCCACATGTCTTGCATGAAGGGGTTCTGTGTATACCCCTGGACTGACCAGAGTGTGTCAGACTGTCCACATATATTGCCATATTGCAGCTGTAGTCCACAGGGACATTACTGTGCTAACAGTGGTACTGTACTATAATGACCTTAGGATGTCCATCAGTAGCCAATGGCATGCATGTTAACAGCAGATGTGGCCTCCCACACACACCATTTCTGTGTAGACAATCCTTATTACAGTAGCAATACTGTATAAATATACCTGCAATGCATACATGACATCCCCTTGCACTGAGAGGTTGGGACTATTGGGTCTGAGATAGGGCTCCACTCCATGTGCAGGACATATGGTGAACACACACACACATATATATATATATATATATATATATATATATATATATATATAAATAAGTATACATATATCCATATAGATATGTACACATATACATATCTTGCTTACTGTATGACAACAGTTTTACACATATGTGCCTGTGTTCCAGCCTCTGTCCTCCACCTACATACCAGGCTTTGCACATATGACATGCTGTCAGGGGTTGTTATGTAGTGGGCTGTGTGCATGTCATGCTGTCATTTCTGCCATCACTCCACTGCTGTTGTGTCCCCCACACATACTGGGGGGTTGGGGCCATATATGTGTGGGCTTCACCTACAGAATACATGTGTGCCCTAATGCACTGCAGAGGCCATTGTATGTAACCTTGGTATATGGCCCAGTATTAGTGAGTGTTGGGGGTGCACCATTACTAACCTAGGGTATTACAACATGTGTGGGTATCTGGGGTAAGCTGCCTTAAGGTATCTGGATGTACATTACCATACAATCCACCATGGGTAAATGCAGGCCTACTGCCTCCTGCCATATGGAATGTTCTTTTTGTCAGTGTGATTGTCATGGTGTCAGTTATGCCTTGTTATGTAACAGATACATCCCATTGTGTCAACTGGGGTCTGTACCCCCTAGGGATTGTGTACAGAGTGTAGATAGAGGCTGCTGATCTATACATCTGCATTATGTACTGTTGATTGTCTGGTATGCTGTGGCCCAGTCTGTCATTACTATTGTACTACCTGAAGGCCTCAGCCTGGACAGCAACATATGTCAACCTTTCCAGACTACTGTCTTAGTATAACTGTTTCACAGTTGCATTACACTGTTCATATGGATGTCAGTGTCTAAAATGGCTATATGACATGGCTTATACAACTGTCATAATACACAAATAAAGCTTTCACATTCATTTATGCACACCTGTGTGTGGTGTTATACCCTTTGATATCTCTGTTGGTATATGTTGCAGGCTATGAATGTCATTCGTGGCTTATACAGTCTCCAGTTGGTAAGGCGGTGACTGTAGGAATACTAGCTGCTCAATATTGTGTGCACATACTACATATGTATCTTACTGTACATATCTGTGTGTGTGTATGTGTAGTTACATATATATATATATATATATATATATATATATATATATATATATATATATATATATATATACCTGCATCTGCATATATGTGTCTGTGTATATTTATCCTAGGGATAGCCATGTCATGTCTGGTCCTGGTTATGGGATCTGCAACACTTGGTACTGTATTACAGGGGGGATGTGCTTGGCTGGGGGGGGGGATCATGCCTATTCATACCAGAAGTATATTGTGTGGGGCCTCTCAACCCCATTAACGTTGCATGAGGACATATATGTTTTTGTTATTTCCCCATTGTTATCTACAGATGTCTGTCCGTATATACCTATATATATATATATATATATATATATATATATATATATATATATATATATTGTTATCTACAGCTACAGATGTCTGTCCGTATATAAATATAAATATATATATATATATATATATATATATATATATATATATATATATAAAATCTGCTGACATATATATATAACCTGCTGTATATATTTAGACATGTAGATGTAGACATATGTATCTATAGATGTAGGCATGTGCATGTTTATATGTATATATATATATATATATATATATATATATATATATATATATATATACATATATCAATATGTTGTACCTATTTAGACATTAATATATTTATTCACACACATACATCTATATGTTGGAATACATTCTCTGTACTGTTGAATGACTGGGCAGGATGATATGTTTGTGAAAACAACAGGGTTATGTATATGTGCCATGGTTTAGTGGTAAATTACTTTGTGTATGGTGTGCAGTGGCCTGCGTTCGAGCATTGCAAAGGCAGTTTATTTTGTTGCTGGACAGAACACTGCTTGTTACATATAGAGTGATTAAGGCACTTTAAAGCAGTTGTATGTGAGTCTGCGCGGAGGTAAGCACTGCTAAATCCTGGTTACAGTTTCTTATACTCAATTAGCTTCTCAATTTCTTAACTTGTGTAGGCAGTGCTTAGCTCCACTCATACCCATGCAGAACTGCTTTAAAGTGCCTACTCCCTCTTACCCCTGTGCTAACTTCTTTAAAAGAAAAGAAGATAGGGTTGATAGGAAGTGGTGAAAAAGGGGCACAAAGAGGGTAAGACATAAGGAAAATAGATAGGCATATGCAGGAAGGGTATATGAAAGGTCCATAGCTGCCCATTTCTTCTACAGCAACAGCTGTGCATATACACTGAATTTGGAGGTAGATTTGGACCCTTAAATCCCTGGGAGAGGGGTGAGGACAACATAAATTCATTGTGATGCCAATTAGACCAGATTACATGTGTCCAGAGGACATGTGTGCAAAATGAACAGCTATCTATGGAGTGAGATTGTTTTGTGGGAACAGATTGCCCTTTATTTTTTTCAGGTGAGAGTGGGATGTTGGGGAGGGGTAGTAGCTATATTTGGGGAGGTAGGTTGGGTAGGTTAACAGACATGGCACACAAGACACATGCAGGGGTGGTATATGACACATGTGGTTGGTAAACACCTTGATGGGGAGGGGTGTTGGGATATCGGAGGCCCACAAGCCCCCTAGTGGTAACAGTGGGACTGAGGTCCCCACCCTTAGGCAGTCAGCATGGTGTCACCACAGTGCCATACCCTTGTGAAATATGACTGTAGACCATTCTCCTGCTGACACATGTACACCTACAACACAAATGGATAACATTATGGAGATAACAACCAGTATTACTAACAGCCGAAATGCATCATAGCTGCATGGCTACACTACCTGACATGTATGCATTACACATTATCCCTGACAACATCTTACACTGCAGTACATTGCAGCACTCTATAACAGTCACTGTGTGCATCAGAACCATATTATCCTGTCCCTGCATCGATGTTATGGATGACAGGAATGTGGCACAGGTATCATCATATGCACAGGGTGTGTTGCTGGTTTGCCAGAGGCCGAGGCTGGTCTATACATGCATTACCGTGTGTGTGGGTGAGGGGTTTGGTTCATTGATTAGGCCATGGTGATGTGGTGTGTGTCGGTATGGGGTCACGCTAGGTGTGGCTGCATAGTGTGTAGGTATGCATGCACACAGTCCTGCCATGTGGCTGCCCTATACAGTTGTTGTTGGCCAGCCGCAGACCATACCTGGCAGGGTGTGCAATTTATTGCCTTTGGCCACGGACATGCTGACTGTGCCTGCCAGGGGTTCCATGGGCATGTGCAGGTACAGACCTTGAGGTGCTACTTTCCTCTGATAACAGATGTCCGCTGCAACCATGTCCCACCTGGGACTGGCCAGGGCCAAGTGCATAAGGCCTGTTGTGGTGTGGTGTGGACAGCACCCTCAGTGGTGTGCTGGGGCTGGTACTGCCACTACTTGAGCAGCTTGACATCCTGGCACGTACACATTGACCACCAGCTGCTGGTGTTTCTGGCCTACATCCATGCGGCCGTTGTACCACCCCCACCACACTTTCAAGCACAGACATACCATGTTCGAGGAGGCCCACCATCTCACCCCACCATCTATCTATGACCTTGGTCTGTTCACAGAGAGCAGCAGTAAGGTCATGGAGGTTGCCACTTACAGATGAGAAAGCAGCCTTCTGCAGCCTCAGGCTCTGTCTGGTGTACATGTCCATACATGCCGGTGCTCCATTATGGCCTGAAACATGCTCCTGGTGGTACCAGTTGTGGCGCCTTTGCCAGGGACATGATGACCAGTGGCCCTCCCATGAGCACCACAGTACTCTGCCAATGTGGTGCTCTGCCAGACATCTGGCTATGCCGACTGTGACCCAACACAGTTGGCATGGACACCACACTTTCCTGGTCACTGGCACCAACCACCAACTGTCCCTCTGCAATGGCCACTTGTGATGGGGTTTGTAGGGACACTGTAACTGTGTGCAGGCTTGGGATGGCTAGGAGGGTGATGACACATGATGGCGCAGTATCGGCCTCTGACAACCCCACCTGTGCCTCAACAGTACCATCATCATCATCTGTCTGTACGGGCACCTACATCAGTTTGCATGCAGCAGGGGCCTGACCCACCTTGCCACCTATGGAGGAAACAAACACTCACTTTAAGACCTGTACAGCATTGCATAACAGTACACACATTTACACACACACACAGTCACAGTCACACACACAGTCACAGTCACACACAGTCACGGTCACACACACACACACACACACAGAGGCACAGAGTCACACACAGTCACACAGTCACACTCACACAGTCACACACACACACTCACACATGTACACTCACACACACTGACAGTCCACCTTACTACCTCCCTTTCCCTGGGTTTACAGACAGTCCCATATTCAGTTACATATGTACCCCATCCTGCATGACACTTGCTAACATACACTCATTAATACTACCCATTAACATATCATTCCTCTCCGTGCCTACACTTGTGATCACAACACATGACCTGTTACTCCATCACCTCCCTGACTTTGGTGGAGTAGGTTGTACATGGCCTCCCTGCTGTCATCCAGTATTACCCTGTGTATGTCCAGTCATGGTGTACATTGCCCCTATATGGTTGTGGCTGCTACATTCAGTACATATGTCACACACCGGAGTCTCATACTACAGTCTTGCTCAGTCCATGCCACATCTGCTGCACAATCAACCCATCATGCGGAAATAGTAATACCTGGATACACTCACTGATGTGCTCTGGTAATTCCCCATTGCATTAGTAGTGCTGCATATGTGGGTAGCCAGTTATCTATCTACTGCTGGCAATATGATGTGTATACCTGGTATGTACGTGCCCTCCCAATGCATGTTCCATGCTACAGACATTGTTATGCTATTATCTGTCCTGTGTTCACATATCAGACAGGTTGTCCTGGTGTCTCATGTGTCACTACATGTACATGTACAGCACAATCCCAAAGAGAAGTACTGCCATGTGATCAATCCCACTATCACCTGTGCATACATAGACACCCACATAGACACACATGTACACACACATCTGACATGCATCGACCACACTCCACTCTGCTAGATTGCACATACACACACACACACACACACACACACACACACACACACACACACACACACACACACACACACACACACACACACACACACACACACGTGGGGTTGCACAACTTTTGAACACAGAGTCCTTCCATTACCCTTCTGTCAACATGCATTACATCTAGTGGTCAACAGCATGCAGTGCAACTATAGTGACGTCATGCTAGTGGCAGTATACATGTGTGTGATGCATGGGCTGTGTTGGTAGGTGATGGCTCTTCCTCTTGTTAACACTGCACCCATGTAGAAAGTGTTATTGTGGACCTGTTCTGCACCCTGCCTTGCACTGTGCACCATACCTCACACATGTACAATCCATTGCTGCATATGTAGTACTGTGTCAGTTATGTCAGCTCCAATGCTCACAGCCCCTATGTGTTACAGCATCTCATACCTGGGATGATATGTGAACAGATATAATTTGTGAATGCCTGATGTCTGCTTTGCAGATCACAACATCAGCAGTGCATTTATGACCAGTACAAGACTATTGCACTGACAACCACCAGACCTTACCATGGCTGTGGAGGGTGCCCTACACATGTCCCAGAACTCAGCATGGTTGGAGGATCTACTCATGTGCACATCCCGTGGAGTGCACACACTGCTGTCACTATTGCTGTGGGGTCAGGGTTACATCTGCCACAGTTACATAACCTGATTGTGTGCAGATACAGCCATGATGGTGTTGTTTCACACATGTCCCTACTGTAGACCATGTATCCTGCCATACTTCTCATCCATGTGGACACATTGCACAATGACAGAATGTTAGTTATCTTGCATGTATCTGTTGTACCCTTTCGATACCCCAGCATGGTCTCTACTGTGATGCAGTACATTTCACAACAAAATGTGAATGTGTACAGCATGCAGTATGGGTAGGTGCGTTAGATGTGTGCATGGAATATCCCATAGCCATTACATTCACAGTAGACTGTCATGCATGAACATGAACCATACTCACCGGCTACAGGCTGCAGCTGTGGTGGTATCCTGGAGGGACCTACATATGAGTGTGAGAAAGTTCTCAGTGGCCACAGCTGTGGCATTTGTAAAGGGTGAGTTCAGCATTACATTAAATCAACAGTAGGAGTCCACAATACTACAGCTTATGCACAACTGTTTATTACTACTACACAGCAAAAGACTATGTATATGACATCTCAGATTTGCATGATGTACCTGTAAAGATGCAGATGCATACACAAAAGTGATGTACTGATGTGCCCTGGGGCCTTACCTGCATGCTCCTCAGCCAGTGTGTTGGTGGCTCCCACCTCCATAATGCACCCTGCCACTTGTTGGTGCTGCAGGCAGGTGCCACAAGGCTGCTGAGAAGCTCCTCCACACGGGTGAGAGGTGGATGGGTGGCTTGCCCCCCCTTTTGTGAGGTGGTCTCACTGTACAGCAGCTGCATGCTGAAGTACATGGTGAAGCAGGTCAGTGCAATGATGCCGGACCTGCTCATAGCTGCAGTTCTGCGGTCCGACATCATTGACATTGTGGACTAGATCATTACACAGGGCAGTCCTCTACTGCTGATCATGGTATGTCCAGCCAAACAGCTGTTCATAGTGCTGTACCAAATGTTCAATGATGACTTCTGTTTCGGCAGCACTGTAAGCTGGTAAATGGGTGTAGGCCATCTTCCCTGGAAGACATAAAGATGGAAACAGGTCTGAGCAACTCATACAGCAGGGTTACCATAGTTCTTAATACACATCTTTGTCTCCCTCCACCATATCAGCTACAACAAACCGTTCACAGAATGCAATTGGTATGTCATCTGCTTACCTACCATTGGGACATATGTTGTATTGCACCAAGCTTTGAGCTATGTGATTGTGCCATGTTTTGTGCTATGTATTTGTAGCCATGTTCCCTGAGGGGACACTATCTTTGCTGGCCTGTTACAGACTAATTTACCTGCATGCCATTGTCAGTGCCACTATATATACATATATATATATATATATATATATATATATATATATATATATATATATATATATATATATACACATATAATTGTAGATTTAGCTTGTGGGTTGTTTACATACCTATATCTATATGAGTGTCTGTATATCTGTAGACATACTTGTCTAATTATATATCACACAGATATTTATCTATATGTGGGGTACATACAGACATCTAGTCCACATTCTGTAACTGTCTTTCCTTCAAAGCTGCACTGTTCTGCCTTACTGCAACACAGACAGGTGTCACATATTAACGCAGACTAACATTAGGGTGGTATATATGGTGAGAGATTGCTAGTAAGCCTATTATACACCTATGGCATTTGTGCATGCTACATTACACATTAACATGACTGTCCTGCAAGTGGTGTGCTCTGACACCCATGTGTCTATCATGACGGCAGTACTTCCACCACCAGCTATTGTCCACACTAACATACCAAACACAGATATTATGGCTTAAATCTTTGTTATTCATTGCTGATCTGAAACAGTTGGCGGGTATGTCCCACTGCTTTCAGGGACAGACAGTATTGTCCAGAGCAGTTGTTCAGCAGAACATCATTACAGGGACAACTACAGATGGCACATATAAATCATTCCACATCATATATCCTATTATTCTATATCACATACTACATTCAATTACATACACATATGTTTTACGTACCTGTCATTTTGTGACAGCTTGTTATTTAAGTTTTTTTTAATTTATTTTTTTATTTTTCTGTGTGTGTGCGTGTGTGTGTGTGTGTGTGTGTGTGTGTGTGTGTGTCTCTCTCTCTCTCTCTCTCGCTCCACTAGAGTGATTGAGCTGGTTTGAATGGATTGCAGCATGGCTTTTGTAGGTGATGCACATGATCAGGTGATGAGCTCTGCACCAATCAGTGTGCAACACTTGCTAACTGCATGCAGCCAGCTGTGTAATACTTCAGATAACCACTGTCATGGCACCCCAATTCTATAAAATACTGACTCATGTGGGTGTTGTCCCTTAATCTTTCCAGTATGGAGGACATCCTTCCTGTATGTGGGCAGCAGTTTTACAGACAGCAGGTTGCAATACCTCTTACAGCAGGAATTGCAGACATAGACCAATTACACATTTGTATGAGGTTCCAGACCTACAGACAGAGTGAGTAGTGTTGTTATGTGCATTGTATATTGCTGGTCTTGCAGTGTTTGTGTGTACATAATAGTTTAGGATGGAATGAAGTCTGTCTGCATAGCTCTCAACTGTGGGCCTATCCACATGATGACCAGTGGATTGTCTGTTTGGTTTGGTCTGAGCACCACCCAGGTCTTGTCCAAGATATATCACTGGCAGTCTGTCTGTTGTGTGCTATCAGTACATGGCTACATCTACTTGTGTTTCTGGTGTCTTATTCCTGCATAAGGGTATGTTGCAACAAATCCTGTAACACCAGCAATTTCCAGGATGTGTAACAGAAATATTGCAAGTATGGCCCTGTGTTCCTGCCTCTGTCCTCCACATATATGGCAGGCTTTGTCCTGCTGTGATACAGTTAGGGGTTGTTGGGTAATGGCCTATCATTATTTACTGCTAGCATTCCTGCTATCATCCCAGTTATGTCGTGGACTCCCACATAATATATTGTTCAGGGTCCATACATGTGACAGATACAGTGACATTACCACAACTAATACATTTCCCCCTAGGGCTTGACTACAGGGTGTAATTGGAGGCTGATGAAGTACATCAATAATTGTTGATTGCTACCTATCTTGAAGGCCAATCCTTTGTCTATTGTACTAAAAATTATTTGCTTGTTTTTACTACATAACTAGTATTACATATTGGGTATTATTTGCTCTTTGTTAGTTTGCATAACCTGACCTGAACTAATATCCTTGTATTTTTGCTCTTTGTCTATATCATAAGTGACTATTTTACATGTATTTCTATAACCATGCTTTAATCTCCCGGGCCTCCACTGAAAATGGACAACGATCCAGTTGGACTAGCCCGGTCAACAAATGTAAAATAAAAAAAAAATAATAAATAAATAAAAATAATTGAAGGCCTTGGCCTGGACAGCATAGTTAAGTTATATATCCACATTGCCTGCATCTACTGTTCTGTGTGGGCCTTGCATTCATCACTGATTACATATTTCAGAATTTATGTGCTGTAAGTAATGGCATAAATTAAATCTACTGCCAATCATTAGTGGACTGGAGTTCCGCTGTGGCGACCCCTAACCGGGAAAAGCCGAAAGACACAACAACACAAATAAATGTTTTCTGTGTATGCTTTCCTGTGTGTCATGTCATGTTCTTTGAATTGTGAGTGGGTATATGTTTATTGTAAGTATTCTCATTTGTGGGAATGGTTGCCACACTACACATTTCACAGGTACCAGTTACAGGGCTTGTGGCTGAGGGATATACTTTGCACCCAGTACTTCCACACTACTTCTAGATATGTATGGCTATGAATACCTTTTGTCTGTGTATATGTGCATGTACCTATATATATATATATATATATATATATATATATATATATATATATATATATATATATATATATATATATATATATATATATATATATATATATATATATATATATATATATATATATATATATATATATATATATCTTTATATATATATATATATATATATATATATATATATATACCTGAACATATTTGTCAATGTATAGATGTGTGTGCATATCTGAACCATTGTAATGTGTACTCCTTCCACATTGTACATTCCCTATGGTACAATGACTTTTTTGCATGATATGTTACAGATATTGCCCTGATATTTACAGGTGAATTGGCTTACTGTTAAAGCATTGTGGCTGTGTTGTGGAGGGTCCTGTAATCAAGAACTGCATGTGCTGGATATTGGATTGCACAGCATATCCATTAGGAATGTGCTGGGGGGAGTAACATAGCACTAATTACCAGGTATCTCTCATTTAAGCCCCCAACCCCATTAATACTGCTTATGGTCTGTTATGTTGTAGTGCGTGGTTCGGGATTTTGTTCCCATGTGGAAACGCTATGCACATTTCTATCTGTGTGTATGTGTGTATATATATATATATATATATATATATATATATATATATATATATATATATATATATATATATATATATATATATATATATATATACACACATATAACTGTCTGTCTGCATTTACAGATATATATCTGTCCATATGTCCATGCATGTTCGGCTCATATTTTTGGCCTGTACCTCATTCTCTTGGCAATTGACATGGATGATCTCAGGACTGTAGTCAATAACTAGTGCCAACACTTTTGTGTTTCAGACTTTGTCTCCTTCAAAATATGTGTTCTAATACATATAACTGTGTAACTAGCAACATTTTTAGGTGTTTTAGAGCAGTATTTGACATATATCCCTACTTGTACCCACATTTTGGCACACGTTGTCCAGATTTCTTGCATTAAGAGGTTGTGTGGTATGATAGTACTACATTTCCTGTACTGTTGACTGATTGTGCTGGATGATATGTTTGTGAAAACATCAGAGTTATGTATATCTGTCATGACAGTGGTAAATCACCTTCTGAATGAAGTGCAGGGTCCTGGGTTTGAGCCTTGCAGAGGCAATTTGTTTTGTTGCTGGGCAAAACATGGGTCATTAGATACAGAGCGATTAAGGCACTTTAAAGCAGTTGTAAGTGGGTTTGCGTGGGTTTGCATGGAGGTAAGCACTGGTAACCTCCGGTTACAGTTCCTTATATTCTGTTAGCTTCTGAATTGCTTATCCTGTGTAGGCATAGCTTACCCCCACGCAAACATGCTGACACCCACTTACTGCTGCTTAAAAGTGCCTACTCCCGCTTACCCCTGTGCTAATTTCTTTAAAAGAAAAGAAAAAGGGTTGATAGGAAAGTGGTGAAAAAGAGGCACAAAGAGGGTAGGACAGTATGGAAAATAGTTAGGCATCTGCAGGAAGGGTGTAGGAAAGGTCCATAGCTGTCCATTTCTTCTAAAGCAACAGCTGTGCATATACACTGAATTTGGAAGTTGATTTGGACCCTCAAACCCCATATATACATTGTGATGCGAATTAGACCAGATTACATGTGTCCAGTGGACACGTGTGCAAAATGGACAGCTATGTATGGGTCGAGATTTTTTTGTTGGAACAGATTGCCCTTTTTTTTTCAGGGAGGGGTAGTAGGTATATTTGGGGAGGTAGGTTGGGTAGGTTAACAGACAAGACAAACAAGACACATACAGGGGTAGTATATGACACATGTGGGGGGTAAACACCTTGGACGGGGAGGGATGTTTGGAAGTTGCAAGCCCATGATCCCCAACTGAAAACAGTGGGACTGAGGTCCCCACCTATGGGTAGTCACCACTACACCTTCACGCCCCCAAAGGTGGCTGTGCTAGGGGCTGTGTAGGAGGGGCAGGCTCACCCACTAATTGCGCCACTCGGCCCTCAAGCTGGCATAGCCGGTCTCGATACTCCAGATCGAGCTCCCTATGCACCACGGCCCAGACCTGTTGACAGGTGACAGGTTCCCCTCCATGCCCGCTCCGAGGGGGGGTGAGTCCCATCCACTGCAGCGGTTCCACCTGTAGGTGGCGCTGGGCCCACGGAGAAGGAGGTCCCAAGCTGGGCCCCAGATGTGCTGGTGCCCGGTGCCATGGCCAGCTGAGGTGGGACAGGTGGATCCGCTGTGACCGGCTTTCCCATACTAGCTATGTTGGGATAACCAGATATGGGTTAGTAACAGTCAACAGGATTCAGGATTAGATATAACAGCATATATAGGTATTCCCATTAACCCAAATCACCAGATTTAACACAGTTGTAAAGCAAGCAGAACACATGCATATATGGAACAACAGTGGCCATTGCAAGAGCATGCAGGTTTCAAGGATGGTAACAGGCCACAAATATGGGTGTATTTTAACATGGCACATGCATAGAAACTTCTTCTTTTTCTATTGGCTTTTCCCAGTTAGGGGTCACCACATGCATAGAACCAAATGTGAATATTTATGAACCATTAGGACATATGTCCCAACAAAAGTTTGGAGTGTACACATACCAGTTGAGGAGTGCCATTGGGTTGTTTTGCACATATGGTAGGGATGAGAGAGAGAGTTCAATAAACAACTAATATATCCTTGTAGTTTTCACAACATTCTTAGTCACTGCAGTGATCTTTCCCTTACATGTATTATTACACTACCCAATGGCTTTATATTGTACACTGGTATGTTTAGAGATTATTATATACGTGACCTGTGTCTTACATACAGGAGTGACAAGATGCAGGTGTTAATGCAACATATGTTGAGAATTGCTGTCATACACTTTGGGTGAGGTGCTAGAATGACAGGTTTGTTTTCATATACATTCTATGACAATGTACACATTTGACTATCAGTTATATGTCATTAACGGCTGCCTACATTTCTTGAATCATCACACTGATTTGCCAGGGGGATGGGGTACCAGGCTGCCATTTATCTGGACATGCTAGACAGATTGGAACAGTTGTAGGGTATGAATATGCATACAACTTTTGATTTGAAAATTCTAGCAAATTCTGTACATTTGGGTGTAATTATGCATACAGCTTTCTATCTGAACTTTGTAACAAAATCTGTACAGTTGGGGGGTATGATTATGCATACAACTTAGTAGCACTCCCAGGATTCAAACCCCTGCTGTGTGTGACAAAAAAGTATAACTAACATCACAGTAAACTGTGGTATCAGGGTATTAATGTAAAGCTTTCTACTATTTTCTATCTAAGTCTCCCTCACTTGTACAATATGACTGACCTCTTGGCACTTCCAACATTGTTATGCAGGACTTCATACACATTTTATCTGCATACCACAGTATGGGTGACACTGCTTAAAATACAACAGTACTATTTATAGTATGCAGCAGTTTGCCAACATATGACAGAAGAGTAAACACAAGCACTCCAAGGGTTATACCTTTATTCACACACTATTACACATTTATTTCTACTGGTACAACACCTACTAAGGCTCTTATATTTATTTGTTATAACAGTACATGCAGACTAATTACTAACCTGCCTCGCGATGCAGCCTTTGCAGCCTAGCATCATGGACTTGCTGGTTCACAGCCTGCTCATCTGCAGCTGTCGAGAAATACAGTGATATTTAGCCATACCTATCCATAGTATACACAAGCTAGGCAATTCTTAACTACTTAGTAGAATGAGTACTTACTCAGTACTGGGGCATTAGCCATCTGCCGAGACTCCTGGATCCATTGTTCCAGTACATTCCCCCTTCCACCGCTTCGGGTCAGCATGGTGTTGCCTGACCTATTCTCCAGTCCGGACGATACCTGTGGCACTGTTGAGGTCATGGGCGAGACTGTTCCAGGTCTCAGTTTTATACTACGAGCCCTCGTACTGGCCCTGCAGTAGTCTCTCCTCATGGTGTTTTACCAGGCGCCATACCATGATTTTTGACTCCTGGATGCCCCAGCGCTGCGCTCTAAAATGAGTGCCTTCACCCACACCAGCCATTCTGCCTGAAGTAGGAAGCTACAGCCAGTTATGGAATGTATTCCCGCCTGTGTGGTTTAAATAAGACTGTTCCATGATTGGCCGGGTTTGAAAAGGCTAAGCTATGGGCACACCTGCTTACCTAAGGTTGACAGTGCTTAAACGGGTATACCGCTAGGCAGATTGGATTGGCTCCATTACACATTGCTTACTCTTACTAAGTTGAGCTGTGCTGCGTTTAGCATTTCTTCATAGTTAATTAACACTATATTTGCCTTTTGGCAGTGATTTGTTATTCATTACAGGTTATATATGTGTCTGGTATTCATGATTCTACACTTCTACACTTTATTACAATAACACCTTACATCTATGCCTACTGCAGTACTCCAGTTCACAGGTTATACCACTTCACACTGTACATAGATTCAGTTCACATGTTTGGTTTGATTTTCCTGTGGTGAGGATTAGTTTGCTGATACCTCATTTACATGTGTTGTTATGATGGCTTAGTGGTTAACTACTCTGATTACAATGTACAGGATCCTGAGTTTGAACCTTGCAAAGGTAGTTTACTTTGTTGCTGGGCAGAACATGGGCCATTGGGTACAGAGTGATTAAGGCAATTTAAAGCAGTTGTAAGCGGGTTTGCATGGGTTTTGGCGATGGTAAGCACTGCTAACCTCCGGTTACACTTTCTTAAACTCAGTTAACTTCTGCTTTGTTTAATCCGTGTAGGCAATGCTTACCCCCATGCAAACGCACTTCAACACACTTACTAGTGCTTATATATGCTTACTACTGCTTATTTGTGCTTAAACCTGCTTACTAGTGCCTTATTCATTATGACACTGACACTTCACATGTGCATTTAATGCAGTACTCCAGTTCACATTTAAATGTTATTTAGTAGGTTATACAGCAAACAAATGTAAAAATATGTTCATATACAGATTTCACATGGAAAACGGTATGTGCTGCAGTGGCACTTGAACAGGGAATGCCTGTTCATTAGGGGGATACTCTAACCACTACACTACTGCTGTGCTGCTTCATTTGCATATATATTCCTTGTTATCCTCTTCAGCCTTTTAAGCTGCTTTAACCGTAGCTAAGCAATGGGCAAACTCGCGCACCTATGGTTAGCTGTACTCGGAATTAAAAAAAATATAACAGGGTTTCTCCTTCATATTTTTATGTACTATTGCCGTTGTACACATGGGGGACTGTTGGTGGGGATATGTGGACACCTATGAGCAGTCTCGCTCATTTATTTACACTTTCTGCTGTTCTACTTTGCAGGGGCATGTTTATTCTGAGAGCTTTGCTCTCAGACACACCCTCTGCATTCGTGCACACTCCCTGTAGCATTAGGAGTTCAGGCAGCGCGCCTTCATTAATATACATGGCATGCTGCCGTCCTCCTAAACGGCCGCTTCCGTACAGGGCTACACTAGTCCTGCACAGATGATTAGTAAATCCAGGGGACTGATTAACAACTGCAAATGTGTTGAGTATGTTGTTTTTTATGAATGCTTCATGTCTTGCTGATCAGGTGTTGTTTCTCCTCTGTTGATGTAAAACTACAGATTTCTTGAGCATCAGGAATATCTTTATACATAGTAGTTTCAAACACCTTACAGAAGTACCTGGGTATTTTGAGATGGCATTACAGGGTAGAAATCTACTTGAAAAATGCAGATGATAATAATTTTAGAGCCAACTTATTTCAACCTGAAGTATTATAGGAAATGATAAAAAATTATTGTTTACCTGATATAATATCATATGAGACCTGTTTCTTTGTACTACGTACAGGGGAAATATAAAAACTAGGTCAGGGATAGCCTAGAGTGATGGCTCATTTGGAGGTTTTACTTAAAATGACTATTTAATGCAAATACTTAAAACATCATTTGCTACAAGTGCTGCTGGAAGTAATGTGTGAAAAACAAAAAAACAAAACAAAAAAAGAGGGAGAATGCGAAGAGACAGCCTCGATGTTTCGGCTACTTTGGCATTTCAACAGGTTGACATAGCTAAACCAGAACTACACATATTCTGTTTTATTATATCAGCGAATGTTTACACTTTTTTTTATTATATAGTTACATAATGTGGTCTCTTGCTTGTATTACAGCATATAAGATGATTAATCATGAGAATGTTTTTCAGACTGATAGTGCATTTTATTACTCTCCTACATGTACAGACATACACACACACACACACACACACACACACACACACACACACACACACACACACACACACACACACACACACACAGTTAATCTCTTTAATAAGCATACACTTTAGTTTTACTTTATTGACTAGATACTAAGGTTGAAATGTTCGCTTTTGGTATTTCATTTTTAACATACAAACCAGTTCAGAGTTTAGTGTTTCTCTTACCTTCAAAAAATAAAGCACAGTCCAAGATATATCAGAAACATCACCAAATAAAAACATATAAAAGTAAAAGGTGGTGGAATAAAATCCCTCTCTTTAAAAAGTAAACAATCTTTATTAAAACAAACATCACAGTAGGCATTTTCATGTAATGAGCTTCTTTAGAATGTCAATGAATATGACAATGTTGGACACTTACAAAGCTTACAAATGACCATGACAGCTGATCAATGATGCAATTTCCTCCTTTTCAAATATATTTTAAAAATTTCTGTATCATTAAAATCTTATTTTTTACAAACATTTAGTTTTACCTGCCACACATACTGCCTCTGAATTTAAAAACTTTGACCAGACAGGCTAGACTAGGCTTAAATAGAGTATTTCTTATGATCTCTGGTCCTAATACCATAAATATCATAATAAATTGTTTTTGTTGTTTTCTGGAGGACCACAATATATATATATATATATATATATATATATATATATATATATATATATATATATATATATATATATATATATATATATATATATATATATATATATATATATATAAAACAACAGTACAGCATGCTACAAAGATCCGATTATTAACTGTACAAGAATAAACACCTGAAGTATAATAATGCTGCCCATTTACAGTATTTTTACATTTTTACATATTATTCATTAAATATGTATAGTAATTACAATTTCCACAAAGTATCATTCCACCATGTATCTTCTGTGCCACTTATTTATTATCAAATCATTTTTATGTTCTTGCTGTTTTAGAAACTCAGCTGAGTATAACCCCATCATTTTCAGAAACAACCATGAACTTCCTAAGGATTCTAGAGTTATTTTCCATTATACCATGACCCCCCATTAATATTCCAAAACGTGCACGCTGATTGGCCAGCGTGCACGTTGTAAATCAACTTATACTAATGGAAAAAGGTCTGGTCGCCCGGACTTTTTCCATTAGTATAAGTCTTTTTTTAAAACACTGTCTCGCTATATTAAAAGAGTTTAACATAGCGACACAGGTTTAAAAAAAGAATTTCCAAAGGGTACAGGATGGCAACACACAAGTCCTCAGCTGGAACAGGAATCGCCTGTACAAATAGTAGCGCACAGTAGCATTTGCAGTCAAAATCAAAGTGCAGTAGCAGAGTTAAGCTTTCATCTGCAGTAGGCAACTTCATCAGAACTGTTAATAATCCATCTTCCCATTGCATATATACAACTCTTTTGGCGCCAAAACTTTTTTAAAAAAAATTAAAGCTGTATAAGCTCATATAATACAATATTCATCTTGTTTCTCATGAATCATAAAAATTGTGCAAAATTTCTATAAATATACTAAATAAATATACTAAAAACACAATAATCTAAATACATATAAATATATGTTGTTTATAAAAATATGTGGTTTATAAAAATATAAAAAATGTATAAAAATATGTAAATATATGAATGTATGTATATGTAACATTCCTCAGTCTCACACTATCACCGTCATATATATACCTGCATTGGTTGCAAGCACCACATTTTCCAGTTGCTTTGTTTAAGATACTGTTTTGTTTTCCTGATTCTATCAATCTTTTAAATTTGGTGCTGTTTTATAAATTATTCGAGGGTGACTCCCCACTCTTTGTACTACATGGTCATCCATAATGATCAAATTCCAATGATCCCTGATTATATTCTCAATATATTGAGTAACTGGCGAATATGTCAAAACACATACTCGTTGAAAACCTCCTTTTCTTTAACTTTCTTCAGTGCACTGGAGTTGCCCAAAATGGGTGAATATTTTACCTCCCATTGATCACTAATATATCTGATGATATCTTTAATATGTTAAAGGAAGTGCAATTTATCGGGTCTATGTTTCAGGAGAGAGGGTATCCACAGAACCTTATTAAAGATATATGACGGTGATAGTGTGAGACTGAGGAATGTTAGCAAAACATTTATAAAAGGAGCAGGAGGAAATTGCAACACTAAATTTGTAATATATTTAGCTATTTGTGAAATATGTCCTGCTTTCTACATTGGAAAGACGGACAATTCAAGCACGTGAATATCTGATCACATGTATAGTATAAGAAAGGGAGATAACAAAAACGCACTATGCAGACAAATCACAAAAAATGGTGAGACTCATAGATTCAAATTCATTATTATAGATCAGGTTATACATACACTTAGAGGGGGTAATATTAAAAACTTATTAGCTAAGAAAGAAAGCAAATGGCAAATTCTTACAGATGCTGTAAGAACACCTGGCATCAATGATTTTATAAGCATTAAGCCCTTTCTTATATCCCCATAGATAGCTCTACTTGGTAATATAACATTTCCCACAGTTGTAACTGACTCATTACATATACATACATTCATATATTTACATATTTTTATACATTTTTTTATATTTTTATAAACCACATATTTTTATAAACAACATATATTTATATGTATTTAGATTATTGTGTTTTTAGTATATTTATAGCAATTTTGCACAATTTTTATGATTCATGAGAAACAAGATGAATATTGTATTATATGAGCTTATACAGCTTTAATTTTTTTTAAAAAGTTTTGCCAAAAGTTGTATATATGCAATGGGAAGATGGATTATTAACAGTTCTGATGAAGTCTGCCTACTGCAGATGAAAGCGCTTAACTCTGCTATTGCATCTACTTGATTTTGACTGTAACGTATACTGTGTGCTACTATTTGTAATAAAGGATTCCTGTTCCAGCTGAGGACTCGTGTGTTGCCGTCCTGTACCCTTTGGAAATTCATTTGTGTTAGTATTTTGGAGGTTTAAAAAAAGCCACGGAGATCTCAGTTGCTTTTTTAAAGCTGTCTCGCTATGTTAAGCTCCTTTAACATAGCGACACAGATGTGTCAATAAACGGAGTTCTTGCTTTCTCCGCTGTTGCTTTTTGTAAACTTGTTCGCTATGTTAAATGGGTTTAACATATGGCGAGACAGCTTTTAAAATAAGCAACCAAGATCTCCATTGCTTATTTTAAAGCTGTCTCATATTATGTTAAACCCATTTAACATATCATAGACAGGTTTAAAAACGGAGAAAGCAAGATCTGTGCTTTATTGTTTCACTATGTTAAAATGGGTTTAACATGGAGACAGCTTTAAATAAGCAACGGACATCTCCGTTGCTTATTTTAAAGCTTGTCTCCTATGTTAAACCCATTTAACATAGCAAAACAGTAAAAAAGCAATGGCAATCTTGCTTTCTCCATTGCTTTTGGCCACAGCTCTGATGTACTGTGTAGGCATGCGCAGTACATCAGAACTGCCGCGGATGCCAGACAGCTGCGGAAGGGCAGCAAAGAGGCATTATACAATGCCATTATTTAAGAAAAGTAATTGTTTCTTTACCTAAATAATGTCATAGTATAATAGCAATAACCCACTTCTGGGTGTGGGTAATTGCGGTTTTACCCACGGTTGTTTGGTGGGTAAATTCCGCATTACCCACACCCAGGCGTGGGTTATTGCTATATTATCGTATTAATTTGATTGGCATCTTATGAATTCATTAACTTCATGGCTGACGTTTGTTTCATTAGTAGCAGTGGTGGGAATAATATGATTCAGTTCTGAAAAAAATATCTTGCTAATATTTAGCATCCACATTTCTGAAAAAAATATCTTGCTAATATTTATCATCCACATTTGTAAAGGTTGACTTTTATTGCTTGTGTTTCCTGTTAATATGTATCTCTGTGCTGGATAAGCTTACCTATTTTTATTAATGCTCATTAACTATGTTCTTTTTTAACCCCACAGGGATCAGATTTGCATAATTTATATAACTATTAATTTCTAACAGTTTGTATTTATGGTGCACTGTGTTTATCTCCTCTTTGTTTCTATATAGAAAAATAGTCAGAAAACTTAAGTCATTTTGACTTCAAGGCAATGTAAACCTCAGAACATTATACAATTGAGTAAGATAATGCATAGCAGAATCTTGTAACTCCATAGTTCTCGTCTATGTAATACAAATGTCATCAATAAAATGCTTATAAAACTTGATGTATAGATAAAATTCTCATTTAACGCTGTCCGTAATAATATATCACTTCTCTCATTGACACACATTGACACACATTGTTTCTATCTAATTTACCCTCAACAATAATACAATTATAAGCTAAAATAATCCCCCGGATTCTCAAAAGCTTGCACAGAGTGCAGGATCGGTCCAGGAGCTCAAGCAGGCAATATGTCTGCCTTCCGATCCAGGAATAGCCTGCAGGGGCATGCACGAGCACTCCTGCACTAATCTTGCACGGACTAAGCCCTGGTATGCAAATCTCCCAATTTTCAGGTAAAATCCATGCAAATGAAGTG
>NC_056735.1:1337659602-1337683905 GCF_019279795.1 Protopterus annectens
GGGGTGGTGTGGTAGGGGGCATGCACACAGTCCTGTGGCTGCCCTATACGGGTGTTGTTGGCAGCTGCAGACCATACCTGGCAGGGTGCAGTTCAGCCTGCCAGGACATGCTGACTGTGCCTGCCAGGGGTTCCATGGGATGCAGGTACAGACCTTGAGGTGCTACTTCCTGATGATACAGATGTCCGCTGAACCATGTCCCACCTGGGACCAGGCCAAAGGCAAGGCCTGCTGGTGTGGTGGACAGCACCCAGTGGTGTGCTGGGGCTGGTACTGCCACTTGAGCAGCTTGTCCTGGCAGCATTGACCACCAGCTGCTGGTGTTTCTGGCCTACATCCATGCGCGTTGTACCACCCCACCACACTTTCAAGCACAGACATACCATCTACGAGGAGGCCCACCATCTCACCCCACCATCTATCTATGACCTTGGTCTGTTCACAGAGAGCAGCAGTAAGATCATGGAGGTTGCCACTTACAGATGAGAAAGCAGCCTTCTGCAGCCTCAGGCTCTGTCTGGTGTACATGTCCATACATGCCGGTGCTCCATTATGGCCTGAAACATGCTCCTGGTGGTACCAGTTGTGGCGCCTTTGCCAGGGACATGATGACCAGTGGCCCTCTTATGAGCACCACAGGTACATCTGCTGATGTGGTCGCCTGCCAGACATCTGGCTATGCCGACTGTGACCCAACACAGTTGGCATGGACACCATACTTTCCTGGTCACTGGCACTAATCACCAACTGTCCCTCAGGATGGCTAATTTCAGATGGGGTTTGTAGGGTGATTGTAACTGTGTGTGGGCTTATGTACAGGAGTGGTGATGACATGATGGCAGCACACAGTGTTGGCCTCTGACATCCCACCTGTGCGCCTCAACAGTACCATCATCATCATCAGTGTCCATGGACACCCACCAGTTTGCATGCAGGAGGGACCCTGGACCCACCCGCCACCTGTAGCACACTTTAAGACCTGTACAGCATTGTATAACAGTACTACATTTATATACACACACACAATCACACACACACACACACACACACACACACACACACACACACACAGTCACACAGTCACAAACTCACACACAGCCCACACACACACACACACACACACACACACACACACACACACACACACACACACACACACACACACACACACAATAACGCACAATCTAATAATAATTGACATTATCTCCACCTTACTACCTCCCTTCCCTGGTTTATTAGGATAGTCCCACATTCAGTTACATATGTTCTCCATCCATGGCACTCTACAATATACACTCAATACTACCCATTAACATATCATTCCTGTCCATGCCTACACATGTGATCACAACACATGACCTGTTACTCCATCACCTCCCTGACGTTGGTGGAGTAGGTTGTACATGGCCTCACTGTTGTCATCCAGTATTACCCTGTGTATGTCCAGTCGTGGTGTACACGGCCCCTATATGGTTGGGGCTGCCATCTACCACATGTCACACACCGGGGTCTCATACCACAGTTTTTCTCAGTCCATGCAACATCTGCTGCACAATCAACCCATCATGCGGACAACAGTAATACCTGGATACACTCACTGATGTGGTCTAGTAATTCCCCATTGCATTAGTAGTGCTGCATATGTAGGTAGCCAGTTATCTATCTGCTGCTGGCAATATGATGTGTATACCTGGTATGCACTTCCTCCCAATGCATGTTCCATGCTACAGACCTTGTTATGCTATCAGCTGTCCTGTGTTCACATATCAGACAGGTTGCCCTGGTGTCTCATGTGTCACTACATGTACATGTACAGCACAATCCCAAGGAGAAGTACTGACATGTGATCAATCCCACTATCGCCTGTGCATACACGGACACTCACACAGACACACAGGGTACACACACCATCACACACACACCCCACCACACACACACACACACACAACACACACACACACACACACACACACACACACACACACACACACACACACACACACACACCCCACATGTGGGTCACACTTTTGTACACACAGTCCTCCATTACCCTTCTGTCAGCATGCATTACATCTGTGTCAACAGCATGCAGTGCAACTATAGTGATGCCATGCTAGTGGCAGTATACATGTGTGAAGCATGGACTGTGTTGGTAGGTGATGGCCCTTCCCCTTGTTAACGCAGCACCCTTGTACAAAGTGTTACTGTGGACCTGTTCTGCACCCTGCCTTGTACTGTGCACCATACCACATAGGTGTACAAACCATTGCTGCATATTTAGTATTGTGTCAGTTATGTCAGCTCCAATGCTTACAGCCCCTATGTGTTACAGCATCTCATACCTGGGATGATATGTGAACAGATATCATTTGTGAATGCCTGATGTCTGCTTTGCAGATCACAACATCAGCAGTGCATGTATGACCAGTGCAAGACTATTACACTGACAACCACCAGACCTTACCATGGCTGTGGAGGATGCCCTACACATGTCCCAGAACTCAGCATGGTTGCAAGGTCTACTCATGTGCACATCCCTTGGAGTGCACACACTGCTGTCACTATTGCTGTGGGGTCAGGGTTACATCTGCCACAGTTACATAACCTGATTGTGTGCAGATACAGCCATGATGGTGTTGTTTCACACATGTCCCTACTGTAGACCATGTATCCTGCCATACTTCTCATCCCTGTGGACACATTGCACAATAACAGAATGTTAGTTATCTTGCATGTATCTGTTGTACCCTTTCGATACACCAGCATGGTCTCTACTGTGATGCAGTGCATTTCACAACAAAATGTGAATGTGTACAGCATGCAGTATGGGTAGGTGCGTTAGATGTGTGCATGGAATATCCCATAGCCATCACATGCACAGTGTGTTGTCATGCATGAACATGAACCATACTCACTACAGGCTGCTGCTGGTGGTATCCTGGAGGGACCTACATATGAGTGTGAGAAAGTTGTGTACAGCTGTGGCATTTATAAAGGGTGAGTGCAGCATTACATTACATCAACAGTAGAGTCCACAATACTACAGCTTATGCACAACTGTTTATTACTACTACACAGCAACAGACTATGTATATGACATATCAAATTTACATGATGTACCTGTACAGATGCAGATGCATACACAAAAGTGGTGTACTGATGTGCCCTGGGGCCTTACCTGCTCCTCAGCCAGTGTGTTGGTGGCACCACCTCCATAATGCACCCTGCCAGTTGTTGGTGCTGCAGGCAGGTGCCACAAGGCTGCTGAAGCTCTCCACATGTAAGGTGAGGTGGATGGGTGGCTTGGCCAGCACAATGAGGTGAGATGCTCACTGTACGGCAGCCGAAGGTACATGGCGGCAGGTCAGTGCGAAAGTGCGGACTGCTCATGGCTACAGTTCTGCGGTCCAGAGCACATCATTGACGCATTGTAAGGCTAGATCATTACACAGGGGCGGTCCTCTCCTGCTGATCACGGGCTGTCCAGCCAAACAGCTGTTCATAGTGCTGTACCAAATGTTCAATGATGACTTCTGTTTCGGCAGCACTGTAAGCTGGCAAACGGGTGTGGGCCATCTTCCCTGGAAGACATAAAGATGGAAACAGGTCTGAGCAACTCATACAGCAGGGTTACCATAGTTCTTAATACACATCTTTGTCTCCCCCCACCATATCAGCTACAACAAACCGTTCACAGAATGCAATTGGTATGTCGGCTGCTTACCTACCATTGGGACATATGTTGTATTGTACCAAGCTTTGTGCTATGTGTTTGTGCCATGCTTTGTGCTATGTGTTTGTAGCCATGTTCCCTGTGGGGACACTATCTTTGCTGGCCTGTTACAGACTATTTCACCTGCATGCCATTGTCAGTGCCAATATATATATATATATATATATATATATATATATATATATATATATATATATATATATATACACATATAATTGTAGATTTAGCTTGTGGGTTGTTTACATACCTATATCTATATGAGTGTCTGTATATCTGTAGACATACTTGTCTAATTATATATCACACAGATATTTATCTATATGTGGGGTGCATACAGACATCTAGTCCACATTCTGTAACTGTCTTTCCTTCACAGCTGCACTGTTCTGCCTTACTGCAACACAGACAGGTGTCACATATTAATGCAGACTAACATTAGGGTGGTATATATGGTGAGATATTGCTAGTAAGCCTATTATACACCTATGGCATCTGTGCATGCTACATTACACATTAACATGACTGTCCTGCAAGTGGTGTGCTCTGACACCTATGTGTCTATCATGACGGCAGTACTTCCACCACCAGCTATTGTCCACACTAACATACCAAACACAGATATTATGGCTTAAATCTTTGTTATTCATTGCTGATCTGAAACAGTTGGCGTGTATGTCCCACTGCTTACAGGGACAGACAGTATTGTCCAGAGCAGTTGTTCAGCAGAACATCATTACAGGGACAACTACAGATGGCACGTATAAATCATTCCACATCATATATCCTATTATTCTATACCACATACTACATGCCCCTTGTAACACCAGCAATTTCCAGGATGTGTAACAGCATATTGCAAGTATGGCCCTGTGTTCCTCTGTCCTCCACATATATACTTTGTCCCTGTCATTAGGGTTGTTGTAATGGCCTATCATTATTTACTGCTAGCTTTTATCATCCCAGTCATGTGTGACTCCCAATATTTGTCAGGGTCCATACATGTGACAGATACATTGACATTACCACAAAAAACATTTCCTAGGCTTGACTACAGGGTGTAATTGGAGGCTGCTGAATACATCTAATTGTTGATTGCCTATCTTGAAGGCAAATCCTTTGTCTATTGTACTAATTGAAGGCTTGGCCTGGACAGCATAGTAGTTATATCCACATTGCTGCATCTACTGTTTGGGCCTTGCATTCATCACTGATTACATATTTCAAATTTTTGTTGTAATGGCTTTAAAACATTATTGTATTACATATTTGGTGTATGTTTTCGTGCATGCCTGTTTTCATGTCATTTTCTTTGAATTGTGAGTGGTATTTTAATGAAATTTCTCATTTGTAATGGTTGCCACACATTCACAGGTACCAGTTACAGGGCTTGTGGCAGGGATATATTTGCAAGTTTTCCACATTTACATTTACTAATTTTTGTCTGTGTATTGTGCATTATATATATATATTTTATTTTATATATATATATATATATAAAATATATAATATTGATATATATATATATTTTATATGTATATATATATATATATATTATATATATATATATATATATTTTTAATATATTGTATATAGTATACTATTGTATATATATGTATATATATATATATTATTTGTATATGTAATATATATATATATATATTATATATATATGATATATATTATATTATATATATATATATATATATATATATGTATATGTATATATATATATATATATATATATAGATATACATAATATATATATATATATATATATATATATATAATATATATATATATATATATATATATATATATATATATATATATATCTATATATATATATATATATATATATATATACCTGAACATATTTATCAATGTATAGATGTGTGTGCATATCTGAACCATTGTAATGTGTACCTTCCACATTGTACATTCCATGGTACAATGACTTTTTTGCATGATATGTTACAGATATTGCCCCGATATTACAGGTGAATTGGCTTACTGTTAAAGCTTGTTGTTTTGGAGGGTCCTGTAACAAAAACTGCATGTGCTGGATATTGGATTGCACAGCATATCCATTAGGAATGTGGGGTAACATAGCACAAAACCAGGTATCCTCATTTACCCCTTAGTCTTATGTCTGTTATGTTTAGTGGTTATTTTGTTATTATTTTAATTTTATTTTTTTTTTATATTATTATTATATATATATATATATATATATATATATATATATATATATATATATACATATATATATATATATATATATTTAAAAATATAACTGTCTTTCATTTACAGATATATATCTGTCCATATGTCCATGCATGTTGATAGGGCCCGTACCTCATTCTCTTGGCAATTGACATGGATGATTTAGGACTGTAGTCAGTAACTAGTGCCAACACTTTTTTGTTTCAGATTTTTTCCTTCAAAATATGTGTTCTAATACATATAACTGTGTAACTAGCCCTTTTTTGGTGTTTTAGAGCAGTATTTTCATATATCCCTACTTTTCCCACATTTTGGCTTTGTCCAGATTTTTTGCATTAAGAGGTTTGTGGTATGATAATACATTTCCCGTACTGTTGACTGATTGTGCTGGATGATATGTTTGTGAAAACATCAGGTTATGTTTTCTGCCCTGGGTGGTAAATCACTTTGAAAGAAATGCAGGGTCCTGGGTTTTAGCCCCTTTTTTTTTTTTGGGAAAAGGGGCAAATTTTTTCCCCAACAGGGCCTTGCCAGTGCAAAACAAAAAATGGGGGTTGATTTTCTTTTTGGGCTTAAAAAAGTGGCAGTATTAAAAAAAAAAAATTTTTGGGGGAATTTTGGCCCCAATTTTGGGCTTTTGGTTGGGTTTTTGAGGGGGGGGCCCCTTTTTTCCCCCTTGTTAACACTGCACCCATGTACAAAGTGTTACTGTGGACCTGTTCTGCACCCTGCCTTGTACTGTGCACCACACACATGTACAATCCATTGCTGCATATGTATACTGTGCCGCTATGTCAGCTCCAATGCTCACAGCCCCTAGGTTACAGCATCTCATACCTGTATTACAGAACAGATATAATTTGTGAATGCCGGATGTCTGCTTTGCGATCACAACATCAGCAGCATTTTATGACCAGTACAAGATCATTGCACTGGGACAACCACCAGGATCTTACCATGGCTGTGGAGGGTGCCCCACATGTCCCAGAACTCCGCGCTGCTGGAGGATCTACTCATGTGCACATCCCGCGGAGTGCACACACTGCTGTCACTATTGCTGTAAGTCGTGCCACATCTGCCACAGTTACATAACCTGATTGTGCAGATGTTTACATGGTGTTGTTTCACACATGTCCCTACTGTAGACCATGTATCCTGCCATACTTCTCATCCATGTGACACATTGCACAATGACAGAATGTTAGTTATCTTGCATGTATCTGTTAAAATTTTCTCGACAATTTCCAGCATGGTTCCTACTGTGATGCAGCATATTTCACAACAAAATGTGAATGTGTACAGCATGCAGTATGGGTAGGTGCTGCTAGGATGTGTGCATGGAATATCCTGATAGCCATTACATGCACAGTAGACTGTCATGCATGAACATGAACCATACTCACACCGCTACAGGCTGCAGCTGGTGGTATCCCCTGGAGGGACCTACATATGAGTGTGAGAGAAAGCTCAGTAATACAGCTGTGGCATTTGTAAAGGGTGAGTGCAGCATTACATTACATCAACAGTAGGAGTCCACAATACTACAGTTTATGCACGACTGTTTATTACTACTACACAGCAAAAGACTATGTATATGACATCTCAGATTTGCATGATGTACCTGTAAAGATGCAGATGCATACACAAACGTGATATACTGATGTGCCCTGGGGCCTTACCTGCATGCTCCTCAGCCAGTGTTTTGGTGGCTCCCTCCTCCATAATGCACCCTGCCACTTGTTGGTGCTGCAGGCAGGTGCCACAAGGCTGCTGAGAAGCTCCTCCACATGGTGAGGGTGGATGGTGGCTTGCCCCCTTTGTGAGGTGGTCTCACTGTACAGCAGCTGCATGCTGAAGTACATGGCGAAGCAGGTCAGTGCAATGATGCCGGACCTGCTCATAGCTGCAGTTCTGCGGTCCGACATCATTGACATTGTGGACTAGATCATTACACAGGGCAGTCCTCTGTTGATCATGGGCTGTCCAGCCAAACAGCTGTCTGGCGTGCTGTACCAAATGCTCAATGATGACTTCTTGCTCGGCAGCACTGTAAGCTGGCAAATGGGTGTGGGCCATCTTCCCTGAAGACATAAAGATGGAAACAGGTCTGAGCAACTGCTACAGCAGGCTGGGCTTCATAGTTCTTAATACACATCTTTGTCTCCCCACCATATCAGCTACAACAAACCGCTCACAGAATGCAATTGGTATGTCATCTGCTTACCTACCATTGGGACATATGTTGTATTGCACCAAGCTTTGAGCTATGTGATTGTGCCGTTTTGTGCTATATGTATTTGTAGCCATGTTCCCCAGGGACACTATCTTTTGCTGGCCTGTTACAGACTAATTTACCTGCATGCCATTGTCAAAGCTACTATATATAATATTACATATATATATATATATATATATATATATATATATATATATATATATATATATACATATAATTGTAGATTTAGCTTGTGGGTTGTTTTACATATCTATATCTATATGAGTGTCTGTATATCTGTAGACATACTTGTCTAATTATATATCACACAGATATTTATCTATATGTGGGGTGCATACAGACATCTAGTCCACATTCTGTAACTGTCTTTCCTTCACAGTTGCACTGCTCTGCCTTACTGCAACATTGCAGACAGGTGTCACATATATTAATGCAGACTAACATTAGGGGTGGTATATATGGTGAGATATTGCTAGTGTTTCCATTATACACCTATGGCATCTGTGCATGCCATTACACACATGACTGTCCTGCAAGTGGTGTGCTCTGACACCTATGTGTCTATCATGACGGCAGTACTCTCCACCACCAGCTATTGTCCACACTAACATACCAAACACAGATATTATGGCTTAAATCTTTGTTATTCATTGCTGATCTGAAACAGTTGGCGGTATGTCCCACTGTGCTTACAGGGACAGACAGTATTGTCCAGAGCAGTTGTTCAGCAGAACATCATTACAGGGACAACTACAGATGGCACATATAAATCATTCCACATCATATATCCTATTATTCTATATCACATACTACATTCAATTACATACACATATGTTTTGCATACCTGTCATTTTGTGACAGCTTGTTGTTATTGAAGTTTTTTTTATTTATTTTTTTATTTTTCTGTGTGTGTGTGTGTGTGTGTGTGTGTGTGTGTGTGTGTGTGTGTGTGTGTGTGTCTCTAACTCTCTCGCTCCACTAGAGTGATTGAGCTGGTTTGAATGGATTGCAGCATGGCTTTTGTGGTGATGCACATGATCAGGTGATGAGCCTGCACCAATCAGTGGCAACACTTGCTAACCGCATGCAGCCAGCCGTGTAATACTTCCTCAGGATAACCACTGTCATGCACCCCTGCCTCTGCAAATAATACTGACTCACATGTGGGTGTTGTCCCTTAATCTTTCCAGTATGGAGTGACATCCTTCCTGTATGTGGGCAGCAGTTTTACAGATAGCAGGTTGCAATACCTCTACAGCAGGAATTGCAGACATAGACCAATTACACATTTGTATGAGGTTCCAGACCTACAGACAGAGTGAGTAGTGTTGTTATGTGCATTGTATATTGCTGGTCTTGCAGTGTTTGGTGCGTACATAATAGTTTAGGATGGAATGAAGTCTGTCTGCATAGCCTTCAATCAGGCCAACCACATGATGACCAGCGGATTGTCTGTTTGGTTTAATTGAGCACCACCCAGGTCTTAAGTCCAAGATATATCACTGGTAAGTCTGTCTGTTGTGTGCTATCAGTACATGGCTAAGCATCTACTTGTGTTTCTGATGTGTCTTATTCCTGCATAAGGTATAAGTTGCAACAAATCCTGTAACACCAGCAATTTCCAGGATGTGTGTAACAGAAATATTGCAAGTATACCCTGTGTTCCTGCCTCTGTCCTCCACATATATGGCAGGGGTTTTGTCCTGCTGTGATATGAGTTGAAGCCGTTGGGTAATGGCTTATCATTATTTACTGCTAAAGGGCCTCTGCTATCATCCCAGTTATGTCAGGACTCCTACATAATATATTGTTCAGGTCCATACATGTGACAGATACAGTGACATTACTAATAACCAATACATTTCCCCTAGGGCTTGACTACAGGGTGTAATTGAGGCTGCTGAAGTACATCAGTAATTCATTTATTGCTACTCATTCTTGAAGGGCCCAATCCTTTGTCTATGTGTACTAAAAAAACAAAAAAAAAAATTATTTGCTTGGTGTTTTACCATAACCTAGTATTATTACATATTTAGCATTATTTTTTGCTCTTTTGTTAGTTTGCATAACCTGACCTGAACTAATATCCTTGCATTTTTGCTCTTTGTCTATAATTAAGTAAGTGACTATTTTACATGTATTTCTATAACCATGCTTTAATCTGAGGGAGCTTTTCTCCCGGGCCTCCACTGAAAATGGACAACGATCCAGTTGGACTAGCTTCCAGTCAACAAATGTAAAAATAAAAAAAAAAATAATAAATAAATAAAAATAATTGGAAGGCCTTGGCCTGAACAGCATAGTGTAAGTTATATATCCACATTGCCTGCATCTACTGTTCTGTGGACCTTGCATTCATCACTGATTACATATTTCAGAATTTATGTGCTGTAAGTACGGTATGGCATAAATTAAATCTACTGCCAATCATTAGTGGACTGGAGTTCCCGCTGTGGTGACCCCCTAACCCGGGAAAACCCGTTTTAAAGATACAACAACACAAATAAATGTTTTCTGTGTATGCTTTCCTGTGTGTCATGTCATGCTCTTTGAATTGTGAGTGGGTATATGTTTATTGTAAGTATTCTCATTTGTGTAGAATGGTGCTGCCACACTACACATTTCACAGGTACCAGATTACAGGGCTTGTGGCTGAGGGATATACTTTGCACCCAGTACTTCCACACTACTTCTAGATATGTGGCTATGGGAGATACCTTTTGTCTGTGTATATGTGCATGTGCCTACCTATATATATATATATATATATATATATATATATATATATATATATATATATATATTATTGTTAATATATATATATATATATATATATATATATATATATCTTTATATATATATATATATATATATATATATATATATATACCTGAACATATTTGTCAATGTATAGATGTACCATGTGCAATATCTGAACCATTGTAATGTGTACTCCTTCCACATTGTACATTCCCTATGGTACAATGACTTTTTTGCATGATATGTTACAGATATTGCCCTGACATTCACAGGTGAATTGGCTTACTGTTAAAGCATTGTGGCTGTGTTGTGGAGGGTCCTGTAATCAAGAACTGCATGTGCTGGATATTGGATTGCACAGCATATCCATTAGGAATGTGCTGGGGGGAGTAACATAGCACTAATTACCAGGTATCCTTCATTTAAGCCCCCACCCCCACTAATAGTGCTTATGGTCTGTTATGTTGTAGTGAGTGGTTCGGGATTTTGTTCCCATGTAGAAATGCTATGCACATTTCTATCTGTGTGTATGTATGTATATACAAGCCCCCCACCTAAAATGCTTGTCGATCAAATGAACTGTCGACCAAATAAACAGTCGATCATATGAACTGTCGACCAAGTCATATAGACCCATATATATATATATATATATATATATATATATATATATATATATATATATATATACACACATATAACTGTCTGTCTACATTTACAAATATATATCTGTCCATATGTCCATGCATGTTCGGCTCATATTTTTGGCCTGTACCTCATTCTCTTGACAATTGACATGGATGATCTCAGGACTGTAGTCAGTAACTAGTGCCAACACGTTTGTGTTTCAGACTTCGTCTCCTTCAAAATATGTGTTCTAATACATATAACTGTGTAACTAGCAACATTTTTAGGTGTTTTAGAGCAGTATTTGACATATATCCCTACTTGTACCCACATTTTGGCACACGTTGTCCAGATTTCTTGCATTAAGAGGTTGTGTGGTATGATAGTACTACATTTGCTGTCCTGTTGACTGATTGTGCTGGATGATATGTTTGTGAAAAACATCAGAGTTATGTATATCTGTCATGACAGTGGTGATAAAAATCACCTTCCCCAGATGAAGTGCAGGGTCCTGGGTTTGAGCCTTGCAGAGGTAGCTTTGTTTTGTTTTGCTGGGCAAAACATGGGTCATTAGATACAGGCGATTAAGGCACTTTAAAGCAGTTGTAAGTGGGTTTGCATTAGGGTTTGCATGGAGGTAAGCACTGGTAACCTCCGGTTACAGTTCCTTATATTCTGTTAGCTTCTGAATTGCTTATCCTGTGTAGGCATAGCTACCCCCTGCGAAGGTAATGCTGACACCCCTCATTGCTGTAAAAGTGCCTACTTCCCGCTTACCCCTGTGCTAATTTCTTTAAAAGAAAGAAAAAGGGTTGATAGGAAAGTGGTGAAAAGAGGCACAAAGAGGGTAGGACAGGTATGGAAAATAGTTAGGCATCTGCAGGAAGGGTGTAGGAAAGGTCCATAGCTGTCCATTTCTTCTAAAGCAACAGCTGTGCATATACACTGAATTTGGAGTTGATTTGGACCTCAAACCCTATATATATACATTGTGATGCAAATTAGAGCCAGATTACATGTGTCCAGTGGACACATGTGCAAATGGACAGCTATGTATGGATCGAGATTTTTTGTTGGAACAGATTGCCCTTTTTTTTTTCAGGGAGGGGTGGTAGGTATATTTGGGGAGGTAGGTTGGGTAGGTTAACAGACAAGACAAACAAGACACATACAGGGAGTAGTATATGACAGATGTGGGGTAAACACCTTGGACGGGGAGGGATGTTTGGAAGTTGCAAGCCGCATGATCCCTTAACTGGAAACAGTGGGACTGAGGTCCCCACCTATGGTGATCACCACTGCACCTTCACGCCCCCAAAGGTGGCTGTGCTAGGGGCTGTGTGGGAGGGGCAGGCTCACCACTAATTGCAGCCACTCGGCCCTCAAGCTGGCATGGCGGTCTCGATGCCAGATCGGGCTCCCTATGCACCACGGCCCAGACCTGTTGACAGGTGGCAGGTTCCCTCCATGCCCGCTCGAGGGGTGAGTCCCATCCACTGCAGCGGTTCCACCTGTAGAGTAGCGCTGGGCCCCGGGAGAAGGAGGTCCCAAGCTGGGCCCCAGATGTGCTGGTGCCCGGTGCCATAGCCAGCTGAGGTGGGACAGGTGGGTCCGCTGGGACTGCTTTTCCCATACTAGCTATGTTGGGATAACCAGATATGGGTTAGGTAACAGTCAACAGGATTCAGGATTAGATATAACAGCATATAGGTATTCCCATTAACCCAAATCACCAGATTTAACACAGTTGTAAAAGCAAGCAGAACACATGCATATATGGAACAACAGTGGCCATTGCAAGAGCATGCAGGTTTCAAGGATGGTAACAGGCCACAAATATGGGTGTATTTTAACATGGCACATGCATAGAAACTTCTTCTTTTTCTATTGGCTTTTCCCAGTTAGGTCACCACATGCATAGAACCAAATGTGAATATTTATGAACCATTAGGACATATGTCCCAACAAAAGTTTGGAGTGTACACATACCAGTTGAGGAGTGCCATTGGGTTGTTTTGCACATATGGTAGGGATGAGAGAGAGAGTTCAATAAACAACTAATATATCCTTGTAGTTTTCACAACATTCTTAGTCACTGCAGTGATCTTTCCCTTACATGTATTATTACACTACCCAATGGCTTTATATTGTACACTGGCATGTTTAGAGATTATTATATACGTGACCTGTGTCTTACATAGGGAGTGAAAGAACAAGATGCAGGTGTTAATGCAACATATGTTGAGAATTGCTGTCATACACTTCGGGTGAGGTGCTAGAATGACAGGTTTGTTTTCATATACATTCTATGACAATGTACACGTTTGACTATCAGTTATATGTCATTAACGGCTGCCTACATTTCTTGAATCATCACACTGATTTGCCAGGGGGATGGGGTACCAGGCTGCCATTTATCTGGACATGCTAGACAGATTGGAACAGTTGTAGGGTATGAATATGCATACAACTTTCGATTTGAAAATTCTAGCAAATTCTGTACATTTGGGTGTAATTATGCATACAGCTTTCTATCTGAACATTGTAACAAAATCTGTGACACAGTTGGGGGTATGATTATGCATACAACTTAGTAGCACTCCCAGGATTCAAACCCTGCTGTGTGTGACAAAAATTATAACTAACATCACAGTAAACTGTAGTATCAGGGTATATTAATGTAAAGCTTTCTACTATTTTCTATCTAAGTCTCCTCTACTTGTACAATATGACTGACCTCTTGGCACTTCCAACATTGTTATGCAGGACTTCATACACATTTATCTGCATACCACAGTATAGGTGACACTGCTTAAAAAATACAACAGTACTATTTATAGTATGCAGCAGTTTGCCAACATATGACAGAAGAGTAAACAGAAGCACTCCAAGGGTTATACCTTTATTCACACACTATTACACATTTATTTCTACTGGTACAACACCTACTAAGGCTCTTATATTTATTTGTTATAACAGTACATGCAGACTAATTACTAACCTGCCTCGCGATGCAGCCTTTGCAGCCTAGCATCATGGGCTTGCTGGTTCACAGCCCGCTCATCTGCAGCTGTCAAGAAATACAGTGATATTTAGCCATACCTATCCATAGTATACACAAGCTAGGCAATTCTTAACTACTTAGTAGAATGAGTATTTACTCAGTACTGGGGCATTAGCCATCTGCCGAGACTCCTGGATCCATTGTTCCAGTACATCCCCCCTCCGCAGCTTCAGGTCAGCATGGTGTTGCCTGACCTACTCACCAGTCCGGAGGATACCTGTGGCACTGTTGAGGTCATGGGCGAGACTGTTCCAGGTCTCAGTTTTATACTGTGAGCCCTGGTACTGGCCCTGCAGTAGTCTCTCCTCATGGTGTTTTACCAGGTGCCATACCATGATTTTTGACTCCTGGATGCCCCAGCGCTGCACTCTAAAATGAGTGCCTTCACCCACACCAGCCATTCTGCCTGAAGTAGGAAGCTACAGCCAGTTATGGAATGTATTCCTTATGTGGTTTAAATAAGACTATTCACGTGATTGGCGGGTTTTGAAAAGCCTCAGCTATGGGCACACACCTGCTTACCTAAGGTTGACAGTGCTTAAACGGGTATACCGCTAGGCAGATTGGATTGGCTCCATTACACATTGCTTACTCTTACTAAGTTGAGCTGTGCTGCGTTTAGCATTTCTTCATAGTTAATTAACACTATATTTGCCTTTTGGCAGTGATTTGTTATTCATTACAGGTTATATATGTGTCTGGTATTCATGATTCTACACTTCTACTACTTCTACACTTTATTACAATAACACCTTACATCTATGCCTACTGCAGTACTCCAGTTCACAGGTTATACAACTTCACACTGTACATAGATTCAGTTCACATGTTTGGTTTGATTTTCCTGTGGTGAGGATTAGTTTGCTGATACCTCATTCACATGTGTTGTTATGATGGCTTAGTGGTTCACTACTCTGATTACAATGTACAGGGTCCTGAGTTTGAATCTTGCAGAGGTAGTTTACTTTGTTGCTGGGCAGAACATGGGCCATTGGGTACAGAGTGATTAAGGCAATTTAAAGCAGTTGTAAGCGGGTTTGCATGGGTTTTGGCGATGGTAAGCACTGCTAACCTCCGGTTACACTTTCTTAAACTCAGTTAACTTCTGCTTTGTTTAATCTGGTAGTAGGCAATGCTTACCCCATGCAAACACTTCAACACACTTACTAGTGCTTATATATGCTTACTGCTTTCTATTTGTGCTTAAACCTGCTTACTAGTGCCTTATTCATTATGACACTGACACTTCACATGTGCATTTAATGCAGTACTCCAGTTCACATTTAAATGTTATTTAGTAGGTTATACAGCAAACAAATGTAAAAATATGTTCATATACAGATTTCCATGGAAAACAGTATGTGCTGCAGTGGCACTTGAACAGGGAATGCCTGTTCATTGGGATACTTAACCACTACACTACTGCTGTGCTGCTTCATTTGCATATATATTCCTTGTTATCCTTTTTCAGCCTTTTAAGCTGCTTTAACTAGAGCTAAGCAATGGGCAAACTCACACACCTATGGTTAGCTGTACTCGGAATTAAAAAAATATAACAGGGTTTCTCCTTTTTATGTACTATTGCCGTTGTACACATGGGGGACTGTTGGTGGGGATATGTGGACACCCTATGAGCAGTCTAACTCATTTATTTACACTTTCTGCTGTTCTACTTTGCAGGGGCATGTTTATTCTGAGAGCTTTGCTCTCAGACACACCCTCTGCATTCGTGCACACTCCCTGTAGCATTAGGAGTTCAGGCAGCGCGCCTTCATTAATATACATGGCATGCTGCCGTCCTCCTCCTAAACGGCCGCTTCCGTGCAGGGCTACACTAGTCCTGCACAGATGATTAGTAAATCCAGGGGACTGATTAACAACTGCAAATGTGTTGAGTATGTTGTTTTTTATGAATGCTTCATGTCTTGCTGATCAGGTGTTGTTTCTCCTCTGTTGATGTAAAACTACAGATTTCTTGAGCATCAGGAATATCTTTATACATAGTAGTTTCAAACACCTTACAGAAGTACCTGGGTATTTTGAGATGGCATTACAGGGTAGAAATCTACTTGAAAAATGCAGATGATAATAATTTTAGAGCCAACTTATTTCAACCTGAAGTATTATAGGAAATGATAAAAAATTATTGTTTACCTGATATAATATCATATGAGACCTGTTTCTTTGTACTCCGTACAGGGGAAATATAAAAACTAGGTCAGGGATAGCCTAGAGTGATGGTTCATTTGGAGGCTTTACTTAAAATGACTATTTAATGCAAATACTTAAAACATCATTTGCTACAAGTGCTGCTGGAAGTAATGTGTGAAAAACAAAAAAAAAAAAAAGAGGAGAATGCGAAGAGACAGCCTCGATGTTTCGGCTTCTTTGGCATTTCAACAGGTTGACATAGCTAAACCAGAACTACACGTAGTCTGTTTTTTTATATCAGCGAATGTTCACATTTTTTTTTATTATATAGTTACATAATGTGGTCTCTTGCTTGTATTACAGCATATAAGATGATTAATCATGAGAATGTTTTTCAGACTGATAGTGCATTTTATTACTCTCCTACATGTACAGACATACACACACACACACACACACACACACACACACACACACACACACACACACACACACACACACACACACACACACAGTTAATCTCTTTAATAAGCATACACTTTAGTTTTACTTTATTGACTAGATACTAAGGTTGAAATGTTCGCTTTTGGTATTTCATTTTTAACATACAAACCAGTTCAGAGTTTAGTGTTTCTCTTACTTTCAAAAAATAAAGCACAGTCCAAGATATATCAGAAACATCACCAAATAAAAACATATAAAAGTAAAAGGTGGTGGAATAAAATCCCTCTCTTTAAAAAGTAAACAATCTTTATTAAAACAAACATCACAGTAGGCATTTTCATGTAATGAACTTCTTTAGAATGTCAATGAATATGACAATGTTGGACACTTACAAAGCTTACAAATGACCATGACAGCTGATCAGTGATGCAATTTTCTCCTTTTCAAATATATTTTAAAAATTTCTATATCATTAAAATCTTATTTTTTACAAACATTTAGTTTTACCTGCCACACATACAGCCTCTGAATTTAAAAACTTTGACCAGACAGGCTAGACTAGGCTTAAATAGAGTATTTCTTATGATCTCTGGTCCTAATACCATAAATATCATAATAAATCATTTTTGTTGTTTTCTGGAGGACCACAATATATATATATATGTATGAAACAACAGTACAGCACGCTACAGAGATCAGATTATTAACTGTACAAGAATAAACACCTGAAGTATAATAATGCTGCCCATTTACAGTATTTTTACATTTTTACATATTATTCATTAAATATGTATAGCAATTACAATTTCCACAAAGTATCATTCCACCATGTATCTTCTGTGCCACTTATTTATTATCAAATCATTTTTATGTTCTTGCTGTTTTAGAAACTCAGCTGAGTATAACCCCATCAGTTTCAGAAACAACCATGAACTTCCTAAGGATTCTAGAGTTATTTTCCATTATACCATGACCCCCCATTAATATTCCAAAACGTGCACGCTGATTGGCCAGCGTGCACGCTAAATCAACTTATACTATTGGAAAAGGTCCGGTCGCCGGACTTTTCCGTATAAGTCTTTTTTTAAAACACTGTCTCGCTATATTAAAAGAGTTTAACATAGCGACACAGGTTTAAAAAAAGAATTTCCAAAGGGTACAGGATGGCAACACACAAGTCCTCAGCTGGAACAGGAATCCTTTATTACAAATAGTAGCACACAGTATACGTTGCAGT
Organism: Protopterus annectens; assembly: GCF_019279795.1. Classification (NCBI taxonomy): domain Eukaryota; kingdom Metazoa; phylum Chordata; order Ceratodontiformes; family Protopteridae; genus Protopterus; species Protopterus annectens. The sequence continues at coordinate 1,337,678,078 of NC_056735.1, forward strand.
CAAAATCAAGTAGATGCAATAGCAGAGTTAAGCGCTTTCATCTGCAGTAGGCAGACTTCATCAGAACTGTTAATAATCCATCTTCCCATTGCATATATACAACTCTTTTGGTTAAAAACTTTTTTACAAAAAAAATGCTGTATAAGCTCATATAATACAATATTCATCTTGTTTCTCATGAATCATAAAAATTGTGCAAAATTTCTATAAATATACTAAATAAATATACTAAAAACACAATAATCTAAATACATATAAATATATGTTGTTTATAAAAATATGTGGTTTATAAAAATATAAAAAAATGTATAAAAATATGTAAATATATGAATGTATGTATATGTAACATTCCTCAGTCTCACACTATCACCGTCATATATATACCTGCATTGGTTGCAAGCACCACATTTTCCAGTTGCTTTGTTTAAGATACTGTTTTGTTTTCCTGATTCTATCAATCTTTTTAAATTTGGTGCTGTTTTATAAATTATTCGAGGGTGACTCCCCACTCTTTGTACTACATGGTCATCCATAATGATCAAATTCCAATGATCCCTGATTATATTCTCAATATATTGAGTAACTGGCGAATATGTCAAAACACATACTCGTTGGAAAACCTCCTTTTCTTTAACTTTCTTCAGTGCACTGGAGTTGCCCAAAATGGGTGAATATTTTACCTCCCATTGATCACTAATATATCTGATGATATCTTTAATATGTTAAAGGAAGTGCAATTTATCGGGTCTATGTTTCAGGAGAGAGGGTATCCACAGAACCTTATTAAAGATATATGACGGTGATAGTGTGAGACTGAGGAATGTTAGCAAAACATTTATAAAAGGAGCAGGAGGAAATTGCAACACTAAATTTGTAATATATTTAGCTATTTGTGAAATATGTCCTGCTTTCTACATTGGAAAGACGGAGAGACAATTCAAACGTCGAATATACGATCACATGTATAGTATAAGAAAGGGAGATAACAAAAACGCACTATGCAGACAAATCACAAAAAATGGTGAGACTCATAGATTCAAATTCATTATTATAGATCAGGTTATACATACACTTAGAGGGGGTAATATTAAAAACTTATTAGCTAAGAAAGAAAGCAAATGGCAAATTCTTACAGATGCTGTAAGAACACCTGGCATCAATGATTTTATAAGCATTAAGCCCTTTCTTATATCCCCATAGATAGCTCTACTTGGTAATATAACATTTCCCACAGTTGTAACTGACTCATTACATATACATACATTCATATATTTACATATTTTTATACATTTTTTTATATTTTTATAAACCACATATTTTTATAAACAACATATATTTATATGTATTTAGATTATTGTGTTTTTAGTATATTTATAGCAATTTTGCACAATTTTTATGATTCATGAGAAACAAGATGAATATTGTATTATATGAGCTTATACAGCTTTAATTTTTTTTAAAAAAGTTTTGGCGCCAAAAGAGTTGTATATATGCAATGGGAAGATGGATTATTAACAGTTCTGATGAAGTCTGCCTACTGCAGATGAAAGCGCTTAACTCTGCTATTGCATCTACTTGATTTTGCTGTATATACTGTGTGTGCTACTATTTGTAATAAAGGATTCCTGTTCCAGCTGAGGACTCGTGTGTTGCCGTCCTGTACCCTTTGGAAATTCATTTGTGTTAGTATTTTGGAGGTTTAAAAAAAGCAACGGAGATCTCAGTTGCTTTTTTTAAAGCTGTCTCGCTATGTTAAACTCCTTTAACATAGCGACATAATATAAAAGCAACGGAGTTCTTGCTTTCTCCGTGCTTTTTAATTCACTGCTATAATAAATGGGTTTAACATAGCGAGACAGTTTAAAATAAGCAACCAAGATCTCCATTGCTTATTTTAAAGCTGTCTCGCTATGTTAAACCCATTTAACATAGCTGCAGACAGGTTTAGAAAGCAAGATCTCCTCATAGCTTTATTTCACTATGTTAAATGGGTTTAATATAGCGAGACAGCTTTAAAATAAGCAACGGACATCTCCTCGCTGTTTATTTTTTAAAGAAGCCCCGCTGGCTCCGCCATGTTAAACCCATTTAACATAGCAAAAGCTGATAAAAAGCAATGGCAATCTTGCTTTCTCCATTGCTTTTGGCCACAGCTCTGATGTACTGTGTAGGCATGCGCAGTACATCAGAACTGCCGCGGATGCCAGACAGCTGCGGAAGGGCAGCAAAGAGGCATTATACAATGCCATTATTTAAGAAAAGTAATTGTTTCTTTACCTAAATAATGTCATAGATTAAGTAATAACACTCTGGTAATGGGTGTGGGATTTACCCACGGTTGTCTTTGTTTGGTGGGTAAATCCCGCATTACCCACACCCAGGCGTGGGTTATTGCTATATTATCATATTAATTTGATTGGCATCTTATGAATTCATTGACTTCATGGCTGACGTTTGTTTCATTAGTAGCAGTGGTGGGAATAATATGATTCAGTTCTGAAAAAAATATCTTGCTAATATTTATCATCCACATTTCTGAAAAAAATATCTTGCTAATATTTATCATCCACATTTGTAAAGGTTGACTTTTATTGCTTGTGTTTCCTGTTAATATGCATCTCTGCGCTGGATAAGCTTACCTATTTTTATTAATGCTCATTAACTATGTTCTTTTTTAACCCCACAGGGATCAAATTTGCATAATTTATATAACTATTAATTTCTAACAGTTTGTATTATTTATGGTGCACTGTGTTTATCTCCTCTTTGTTTCTATATAGAAAAATAGTCAGAAAACTTAAGTCATTTTGACTTCAAGGCAATGTAAACCTCAGAACATTATACAATTGAGTAAGATAATGCATAGCAGAATCTTGTAACTCCATAGTTCTTGTCTATGTAATACAAATGTCATCAATAAAATGCTTATAAAACTTGATGGTCATAAAACTTGATGTATAGATAAAATTCTCATTTAACACTGTCCGTAATAATTTATCACTTCTCTCATTGACACACATTGACACACATTGTTTCTATCTAATTTACCCTCAACAATAACACAATTATAAGCTAAAACAATCCCCCGGATTCTCAAAAGCTTGCACAGAGTGCAGGATCGGTGCAGGAGCTCAAGCAGGCAATATGTCTGCCTTGCGATCCAGGAATAGCCTGCAGGGGTATGGACAAGCACTCCTGCACTAATCTTGCACGGACTAAGCCCTGGTATGCAAATCTCCCAATTTGCAGGTAAAAGCCATGCAAATGAAGTGATTTTGCAATCCAGGAAACTTGCAACAGTCCGTGCAAGACTAGTGCTATCTGCAGAAATGTATTCGGTTAGTAACCGAGTTCATTTCTGCAAAATCCAAAACGGAGCTATGACAGCTCTGAATAAAAGCTGCATATCAAGTAGTAAGCATGCCAATGGCCATCTATAAGGCCATTAGCATTGCAAAAAGATAAATAAATAAAATAAACAACTTTTATTTTTTTTTAGCCGATCTTGGCTGTTTATGCGTAGTTCAGCTGTGCGCAAATGGGATCGGGAGGAAAATAATAAAATATACCTAAAATAAGCATTCTAACTAAAATCAGTATTCTGCCATGCAAGTCAATGGCAGGCAGAAGACAACCTAGCCAGTAAGTAGTGGTTGCTAATGGGGGAGGCTCAGTGTGAGACATGTAACTATGCATTAGCAGGCAATCCTATACAAATGAGGGGAAGGATAGTGAATCCCAGTTTTCCTCAGCATGTGAGTCAGGTCCCAACAGTGTAAGAGTAGGAATAGCTTGGTGCAAGCCTAGGAGGTAGGTAACATCATGGGAGGGAGTGTCAGGCATACTGTAACCGGATTGGAGCCCTGTGGCTCGGGTTTGCTCCTAGCTTACCACAGCTAAGCTAGGGGTGTGTCTAAAGCTGCCTAGCACTCTTTACAAAGCTTAAGTGGGTGTGCGCACCATGCACCGGGTTTTACAGGAAGAAAAAAGAACTTAAACCAGGAAATAGCAGCAGTGTGCACATTTGAGCAGTCTGTGCGATGCGCACACGGGCTCAAACAGGAAGGCAATGGGAAGGGAAAACAGCAGAAGGAAGATAATCAAGGAGAACTAGCTTAGCTGGCAGGTGAAATGTATCAGAACCAGCCAATTACACAGGCAGCAGACCAGCCCCACCCAGAACACTACTATAAACTATGCAAACACCTACACCTCCGGTTTTTCCCACACTCTACACCATTGGTGTAAACAAGCCGGGAACTTTTAACACTCACAACTGCAAAATTTTAGGGGCTGCAATAGCTGCCATACAACTACTTATGGAAGAGGCTGAGGGTGGTGAGGATGTGAATGTTGTTGAGCAACCCACAGTGAGGAGACAGAGAAGAGTGTACAGACCAAGGGTAACCTACCAAGGGCTACATGAGCTGGAGATAGTGGAGTGCTATAGGGTGGACAGGGACTTCCTACAGCAAATTGTTGAGCTGTGCTGGCCATGCCTCACACACAGAACTAACAGAGGAGAACACATCCCAGTTGATACAAAGGTATGTGTAGGCCTAAGAATACTAGCTACAGGTACCTTCCAATGGCCAACTGGGAATATGATAGGGCTCTCACAGGCATCAGCATCCAGGTTACTCCACCAGCTCCTGGATGCCATGCCAGCACATGTTGGTGAGCACATTTACTTCCCCAACACCCATAAGGCATTGGCCAGCAATATGCAACTGCTCCACCAAATAGCAGAATACCCTGAGGTAGTGGGTGCTATAGACTACATGTACATATGCATCAAAGCCCCACCCGGTGAGTGGGGCAGGGTCTACATCAACCTCAAGGGCTTCCCCTCCATCAACTGCCAGGTTGTATGTGATGCTCAGGGCATAATAATGAATGTCTGTGCTGGCTGCCCTGGAAGCTATCACAATTCCCACATCTCGCATCTGACGCAGCTGTACCACAGATTTGCCAATGGGGACATCCCACACGGTCACCTAGTGGGGGATGCTGGATATGCAATGAAGCTGTGGCTGATGACACCTATCAGAAATGCACACACACCCAAACAAGAACTCCATAATGAGGCACACACACAAACAAGAATCATAATAGAGTGCGTGTTTGGGATGCGTAAGTCACAGTTCCGGTGCCTGGACACATCTGGTGGATCCTTGCAGGACTCACCAGCTACATGTACTCAAATTGTCCTTGTATGTGCCATGCTACATAATATGATCCTGTGGAAACAGCTGCAGCAGGAACAGCATGGGGCAGGGTCACACAGCCCCCCACCATTGCCAAGGTCTGCACTGGCACAGAGTGACTTGGAGGAGGAACAACCTGAGCCTGCCCCAATAGGCAGAAGGAGGCATGCCCAGTATGTCCTGGCCTTGGCAAAGAGGCAATGCATAGCGCATACACTGACATGGGGAATAACACCTGTCTCTGACTCTCACATACAGTAAAAGGGATGACAAACATTACACTACCTGTGCCTAACCATGTGTAGGGAGTGTACTATGTGCATCTGACATAGGCAGCCCTGCAGCAGCGCCCTCAATACTGGGGCACCCAGACGATAAGTGACTCACACATGCCAGTCAGAGGGGGAGGTCACATACCCAACAACAGTCACAGCCAGCAGAACAGGTGTAGACAAACACAAACAAAGACTGTGCTATGGCCTCTTAATGAGGCCTATGGGCAACCCCCCAGGCCTACAAAGACTGAATAAAGCAGGCCAGGCAGGTGGGATGTCAGTTGTGAAGGCTAGGATGTCAGACACGAATATGTAGGTAATTATAAGCCTGTGTACATGTATGCCA